>NC_089785.1:29331898-29421898 GCF_040412425.1 Macrobrachium rosenbergii
GCCTTTGTGGAACTTTTAATTTCATTTTCATTCATTCATCACCATACCGAATGACCTCTTTGGTCCCAGTGCCTGTCATTTCATTCAAATCCTTCGGGCCAGCCCTATGAGAGCTGATAGTCAGCTCAGTGGTCTGGTTAAACTTTTTAAATAATAATGATAATAATAATAATGGACACCCAAATCCCACATACAAATCTATACACACACAGCCATGGAGAGCGCTACACGCGCGCACAATTATTTCTGCCATTCATACGCATGCGTACGGACACGCACACCGGAAGACAAGCGTGCACTCACGCGCGCACACAAAGAGGATACAGGAAATCACACGCCTCGCCTCCTCTCTTAATGTCAGCTGGATTTATGGCCTGTAATTCGCCCAATCAGTTGGTATCGCCAAGCGAAAAATGACTTGTCAGAGGACGGTACAGAGAGAGAGAGAGAGAGAGAGAGAGAGAGAGAGAGAGGGAGCACACATATATATTTATTATATATATGCATATATATGTATTAAATATATACATATAAATGTTTGTGTACAGTATGTGTATATGCATTATGTATGAGTGTGTATATATATATATATATATATATATATCTTAGCTCTCTCTCTCTCTCTCTCTCTCTCTCTCTCTCTCTCTCTCTCTCTCTATATATATATATATATATATATATATATATATATATATATATATATATATATATATAATGCATAGGAAAATTGAACTGTCAAGGAAACAACAATAAAAATCTAGACAAAACTACCAAAAAAAAAAAGTGTTGCAAGGCGGTTTTAACACGTAGAGAGAACGGGAGACAACTGGCTAGCGACGAAGCGTTAGGAGTAAGGTTGCAAGGCTGCCCAGTGGGAAAAGGGTTTTATAGACAGATGACATGAAGAAGGTATATAGTATTGGACGTCCACGATTACGGCTAACTTTAACCTTTAATACAACAGAAAGTACTGAGGCTAGAGGGCTGCAAGTTTGTGTTTGATGATGGGAGGGTGGATGATCAACACAACAATTTTTTTTTAAGATCTGAGAGTGGACAGAAAAATCAGACAGAAAAGTGTGGACAGAAAAGTGTGGACAGAAAAAGTGCAGACAGAAAAGTGTGGACAGAAAAAGTGCGGACAGAAAAGTGTGGACAGAAAAAGTGCGGACAGAAAAAGTGTGGACAGAAAAGTGCGGACAGAAAAGTGCGGACAGAAAAGTGTGGACAGAAAAGTGTGGACAGAAAAAGTGTGGACAGAAAAAGTGCAGACAGAAAAGTGTGGACAGAAAAAAAGTGTGGACAGAAAAGAGTACAGACAGGAAAAGTGCTGACAGAAAAAAGTGCGGACGGACAGACACAGCCGCCACAACAGTTTTCTTTTACAGAGAGCATAAACAGGAAGTCCAATGTCACTTACGTCATATCAAGAGGTTAGACGCAGAGTCTATGCTGGGTACAGTTTGTAACACAAAAACAAACAAAAATCATCTCTTTTTTTAAGATCTGACACAATCTGTAGTCCATTTCCTGTGGTCTAAACATCCGGTAGGGTACTTTAGCTAACTATAACTACTATACTACTACAATACTACTAGTAGTACTAATAATTATAGTTTTAATTTGACATTTTCATATTCAAAACAAACCAAAATTATCAACTTTTTCAAGATTTGACGAAATCTCTAACCCTTTTCTGTGGTCTAGACATCCGGTAGGGTACTATATCTAACTATAACTACTATAATAATATTATAACTACCATATTATTGTACTAATAAACTACTATTAGCAGTGTTAATTATCATAGTTTTGAATTAGCATTTTTATATACAAAACAAACCAAAATTATCAAATTTTTCAAGATTTGACGAAATCTCTAACCCTTTTCTGTGGTCTAGACATCCGGTAGGGTACTATATCTAACTATAACTACTATACAACCACTATACTACTATAAAGCTGTATTACCACAATAACTGCTAATAGTATTAATAATTATAGTTTTAATCTGACATTTCTATCTTCAGAACATCACTGAACAAATAACTCATCAGACTAATGTGAACCTATTGACCCAGGTACACTAGACCTCAAAATTTAATGGCAATCCATCCAGTGACACACACATATATATACATATATATACATATATATATAATAGACATATATACATTTATTTAAATATATCAATATACATATTACACACCCCTTAACATCACTTACAAACACATCAAAAATGCACAATGTCTCTTTGTGTTTCCAAAAACGTATACATACACAAGCACATCCACCCAATGTGGGAAACCCACCTGAATCAACTGAATTACTCAGTTTTCAGGAACCAGGTGACGTCACCATGACACGTCACGGGGTCTTTGAAGGAGTCTCTGGAGTTCCCATTACGATTTTATGAATGGAATTTCATGAGTGAATGAGCTTGGCTGCTCTCTCTCTCTCTCTCTTTCTCTTATAGTACGTGAGGTGTGTAGCGTAATATTATGAATGAGTTTCATGTTATTTAATTATTTTTTTTATTTATTTATTTATTTCTCTTTTATTTCCATAGATGGCCAGGTCCAGAGGGCCACAGCAGGTGTCTTTTTTGTTTTGTTCTGATTAATTGACTGAACTGATTGAATCAAATTGAATATAGAATTTAGGCCAAAGGCCCAAGCACTGAGGAACCAATGAGGTCATTCAGCGCTGAAACGGAAATTGACAATATAAAAAGGTTTGAAAGGTGTAACAGGAGGAATAGAAAGGTTTGAAAGGTGTAACAGAAGGAATAGAAAGGATAAAGCAAGGAATTACGCCAGAAAAAGTGATAATAAATCAATAAATATATGAAAAATAAATAAAAAATTTTAAAGATACTATTACATAGTCTTGCCTCCCCTTCAGCCAATTACCTCAGTGAGGTCGCCTCCCTCTGGGAGGCATTGGTTCCAAGGGGGACGACCTGTTGCTCCATTTGTCCTCCTCAAGGTCAATTAAGGCAATACTGAGAAGGGAACGATTTGTTTACTTAACCTTCTTAATGTCGCCTTACCTCTGGGAGGTAATCCTCAAGAGGAGACGATCTGTTACTCTATTTAACCTCCTCAAGGTCACTTACCTCTGAGAGGTAATACTCAGAAGGGAATGAATTCTTGCTCTATTTACACTCTCTGAGGCCTACCTCTGGGAGGTAACACTCAGAATGGAATGATATGTCATTCTAACCTCCTCATGGAGGTAATACTCAGAGAGGAACAAATTAACTATTCAACTTGACATCTACCTGGGGTCGCTCTGAACAATTAACTAGGACCTTCCTTATAACTCAGAAGGTTATAACCAGAAGTGAACGAATTAACACTCTATTTACCCTCCGGAGGCCTACCTCTGGGAGGTAATACTCAGAAGGGAACGAATTAATTATTTGACCTTCCCCAGGTCGTCTACCTCTGGGAGGCAATACTCAGAAGGGAACGAATTAACATTATATTTAACCTCCTCGAGGTCGCCTACCTCTGGGAGGTAATACTCAGAAGGGAATGAATAAACTATTTAACCTTCATGAGGTCACCTACCTCTGGGAGGTAATACTCAGAAGGGAACGAATTAACTACTTGACCTTCCCGAGGTCGCACCTACCTCTGGGAGGTAATACTCAGAGAGGAACAAATGAACTATTCAACCTTCCTGAGGTCGTCTAAATCTGGGAGGTAATATTCGGAGAGGAAGGAATTATCTTACCTCTTAAATCCTCCCCATTTATGTAATGAGACCCAACACCCTTGCCTTCCTCACTCAATGACCCCGGTAATTGCGACGCCAGGTAACGTACAAAAGAAGACAATGACGCAATTCCGACGGAACGTTACGGGCAAGAAGGGCGCAAACGCCAGGGGGGGGGGGAATGTGGAAACGTGATTCTATGCATCCGGGCGTGTTTTGATTTTTTTTTTTTAAGTCTCAAACAAAGGAATTATGATTTACATAAGTTGTGATAATTGGAATTATTTTTTGGGAGGTTTGGTAAGTAGCTTTTTTTTTTTATGAAGTCATATATTGAAATTATATAATGTTCATTATTTTGTTTTTCTCATTTTTTCTCATTATGAAGTCATTTTTTTTATTTTGCAGATATTTTAGTTATACAGAAGTAATTTTTTTATTTTGTAGATATTTTATTTATATATATATATATTATATATATATATAAGATTTTATATATATATATATATATTTATATTATATATATATAAACATATATTTTATATATGAATATATATATATATATATATATATATATATATATATATATATATATATATATATATATATATATATATATATATATATATATATATATATAAAGAGAGAGAGAGAGAGAGAGAGAGAGAGAGAGAGAGAGAGAGAGAGAGAGAGAGAGAGAGAGAGATTTTAAAACCAAGAAATATTTTAATCACTGCAAGTCAGTAATGTCTAATAATAATTACATTCACATTAACCTATATTCACACATTACTAAGATTCTGCATGGCAGTATAGTACTTTACAGTACTGAAAGATCCAGTCTGAAACTGCTTACAGTACAGGGAAGTACTGAAAGTCACTGTGAGCCACTGTAGATCACTGTAAGTTACTGTAAGTCCCTGCAAATTACTTAACTTCATCTATAAACTTACAACACAGCAAAGTGTCACTACCTAGAAACTGTTTACACCACAGGAAAGCACTGTAAGTCATTGTAAATTACTAAATGTTACTTTAAGTTATTGTAAGTTACTATAAGTAACTGTAAGTTACAATAAGTTACTGTAAGTAACTGTAAGCTGCTGTAAGTAGCCATAACTTATCGTAAGTTCCTATAAGTTACTATAAGTCACTGTAAGTTAATGTAAGTTACTATAAGTTACTTTAAGTTACTGTAAGTTACTGTAAGTCACTGTAAGTTACAATAAGTTACTGTAAGTAACTGTAACTTACCATAGGTTCCTATAAGTTACTGTAAGTAACTGTAACTTACCATAGGTTCCTATAAGTTACTGTAAGTCACTGTAAGTTACTATAAGTCACTGTAAGTCAATGTAAGTAACTGTAAGTTACTATAATTTATTGTAAATTACTATAAGTCACTGTAATTCATTGTAAATTACTGTATTATTATAAGTCACTGTAAGTTACAATAAGTCACTGTAATTCCCTGTAAATCACTATAAGTTACTTAAATTCATCTGTAACCTTCAAACACAACAAAGTGTCACTACCTACAGGACAGCTGTCTGACTGTTAAGTAGAATTAAGGATGTATTATCATTCTTACTAAATAGAGGAGTGGTCCTTCTAAGAAAGGGCCACTAATTAAGAAAAAAAACGATAATTACAAACAGGATAGGCTACAGCAACGCACCCTGAAGGACGTGACACGTCATATGTTCTTTGAAGTGCAACCTTTGGTCCACACTGACCCGTGGGATCCATAGGGATTACTTTTTCTCACGGCTTTCTGGGCTCTCTATATCGTCTTCAGAAATATGAGTGTGTTATATATATATATATATATATATATATATATATATATATATATATATATATATATATATATCAAATGAGTAACATTATTCTTTATTTAATCAATGGTTTGAGCTTTTCAAATGAATAACATTATTCTTTGGAAGCTTTAATTTCAAGTCAATGGTGCCTGTGAGCTTGTTCCATATGAATAGGGCTCATCTTCTGAATAATATATATATATATATATATATATATATATATATATATATATATATATATATATATATATATATATATATATATATATACAGTGGAGTGCAGATATTTGTCAAGCATTACAAAACCATACTTGGGATTTTGAAGCTGACCAAACCCCTTGAAATGAACTGGCTGGAATTCAAGTGGGGGTATTCCGCAGATATAAATACGATATATAGATATACATACTGAAAACCCAGTTAACTGCTTATGATGTTGTCTGCTACTGCTGAGGTAATAAGCAGGGGGGAATCCCTCCAACAAATAAAGACAGAGCAGGAAATGAACGGCGGCAGGCGGAGTGCCAGGGAAACCCTCCTCTAAAACAATGATGAAACAGCCCTTCTCGAGCCAAAACAATGTCTTTTTGTTTTGCCGGAGACAATGGGATTCGAGTGGGAAAGTTTTCACCCCAGGGATTTCATTCCACGAGATAAGATTTGTCGGGTGTGGAATGGATTTCCTGGCGGGAAGTTTAGCATGCAGCCTAGGTTATGTAATGTGACAGTACCAGCCATTAGCGATTGTTACATTACTCAGGCAAGATAAGTCTAAATCAGCCAAAAATGTTAAAACAGGCATAAGCTGGGTTGATTTTCAGTAACTTTAGTTGTGTGTAATCAGGCTAGGTTAGGTAAGACAGGATTAAGTTAGGTTAGTACTGTCGAGTACAGTTAGGTCAGGCGAGGTAAGGAAAAATTGGTCTACAGTTAGCCACAGAAGGTAAGACAGGCTTAAGCTAAAGTAGATTACAGTAAAGCTAGTTATATGGAACCAGGCTAGGTTAGGTAAGACAGGATTAGGTCAGGCTAGTTCTTTTTAGTAAGGTTAGGTCAGGTAAGGTAAAGAAAGACTAATCTCAAATCAGCCACAAAATGTAAGACAGGCTTAAGCTAAGTTGATTACAGTGAGGCTAGCTACATGTAACCAGGCTAGGTTAGGTACGACAGAATTAGGTCAGGCTAGTTCTTTTCAGTAAGGTTAGGTCAGGTGGGTTAGGAGAGTCTTCCTGACTGTACCTTGGCTGTGGTCCACTGTCTAAAAGCTATTACTCAGGGTCAATGACTCATTGGAATAACAGAATATGCCTTAGTTTGTCAGGCCCGGTCAGGAGTCGAACCTGGTTCTATTAAGGTTGGATAAGAAGTTTGTAACAAAAATTGTCATAAAGAAAATATTATTATTATTAATTAATAATAATAATAATAATAATAATAATAATAATAATAATAATAATAATAATAATAATAATAATAATAATAATAATAAATAGGATTCTCTCAGCAGACAAAAATATATTGTTGGATTTGACACAATACCCAAAAGTTCATTAACATTAAAATGAAAAATCTCGCAGAAACTATTGATTAATAATTAGGAATCAAATGATGCCGAAATTACAAAAAATATACAAGGTTATTATTTATTGATGGGCATTTTAGGGATGAGTTTTGCACCTACTGTTAATTAATGAAATTTTTGACTGAACAATTTACAAGGGGGTGTTTATATAAGGTATTATATATATATATATATATATATATATATATATATATATATATATATATATATATATATATATAAGGTTTATATATATATACATTTATATATATATATATATATATATATATATAATCAATATATATATATACCGATATAATCAAGACCACCGAAAACAGGTCTATCTTTCATTGGTCTCGGTATAATGCTGCATGAGCCGTGGCCCATGAAACTATAACACAGCCCGGTGGTGGCCTGTCCTATATCGTTGCCAAGGGCGCGATTATGGCTAATTTTAAACTTGAATATAATAAAAACTACTGAGGCTAGAGGGCTGCAATTTGATATGTTTGATGATTGGAGGGTGGGTGATCAACTTACCAATTTGCAGCCCTCTAGCCTCAGTAGATCTGAGGGCGGACAGAAAAATGCAAACAAAAAAAGTGCAGAAAGAAAAAGTGTGGACAGAAAAGTGCGGACAGAAAAAAGTGCGGACAGAAAAAGTGTGGACAGAAAAAAGTGCGGACAGAAAAATTGTGGACAGAATAAAGTGCGGACAGAAAAATTGTGGACAGAAAAACTGTGGACAGAAAAGTGACAGGAAAAAGTGCGGACAGAAAAATTGTGGACAGAAAAAAGTGCGGACAAAAAAGTCGGACAGAAAAAGTGCGGACAGAAAAAGTGCGGACAGAAAAATTGTGGACAGAAAAAATTGTGGACAGAAAAAAACAGTCCGGACAGAAAAATTGTGGACAGAAAAAGTGCGGACAGAAAAGTGCGGAGAGAAAAATTGTGGACAGAAAAAGTGCGGACAGAAAAAGTGCGGACAGAAAAGTGACAGAAAAGTGCGGGCAGAAAAATTGTGGACAGAATAAAGTGCGGACAGAAAAATTGTGGACAGAAAAATTGTGGACAGAATAAAGTGCGGACAGAAAAATTGTGGACAGAAAAAGTGCGGACAGAAAAAGTGCGGACAGAAAAAGTGCGGACAGAAAAATTGTGGACAGAAAAAGTGTGGACAGAAAAAATTGCCTGACAGAAAAAGTGCGGACAGAAAAATGTGGACAGAAAAAGGTGCAGAAAAAGACATGACAAAAATTGTGACAGAAAAAGTGTGGACAGAAAAAGTGGGACAGAATAAAGTGCGGACAGAAAAAGTGCGGACAGAAAAACTGTGGACAGAAAAACTACGGACAGAAGGAAGAAAAGACAACAGCCAAACCACAATAGTTTTCTTTTCTGAACTTAACTAAAACTTTCCGAGGAATTTGTTTTGCAAATCCTTATCAGAAAAAAAACCCTTTCTCGTCCACACTTCGTTATGTATAAAAAGGTGTTCGTGACTTTATTCGGGTATTTCAGACCTCGCAAAGTTTTCAAAACAAATGATTTTTTTCTCAGGGAACCTTCAAAGTTTTGGGTTAAGTTCAGACATTGACCAGTTTAATGAGGGTTTGTTTATGTTGTATTCTTCTTCTTCTTCTTCTTCTTCTTCTTCTTCTTCTTCTTCTTCTTCTTCTTTAATGAGGAATAACTCAGCTTATTGAGTCTCAAAGATGTTTCTGGCTTGTCAAAAATATTCTTTTTCAGTTTAACGAGGTTTGTCTATTTCTTGGTGTTCGTTTCTTCTTCTTCTTCTTCTTCTTCTTCTTCTTCTTCTTCTTCTTCTTCTTCAGGAAGCAAGGAAAGAGAATTTACGAGACGTGGAATAACTCAGCTGCTATTGAGTCTACAAAGATGTTTCTGGTTTGTCAAAAATATGAACAGAATTCTTTCCTATTCAGACACTAATCAGTTTAACGAGGTTTGTCTATTTCTTGGTGTTCCGTTTCTTCTTCTTCTTCTTCTTCTTCTTCTTCTTCTTCTTCTTCTTCAAGGAAGCAAGGAAAGAGAATTTACGAGACGTGGAATAACTCAAGCTGCTACTGAGACATTCAAATTGTTTCTGGTCTGTCAAAAATATGAATAGAATTATTTCCTATTCAGACACTTAACCAGTTTAACGAGGGCTTGTTAAATTGTTTAAATCTTAGTCTTCTTCTTCTTCTTCTTCTTCTTCTTCTTCTTCTTCTTCTTCTTCTTCTTCTTCTTCTTCTTCACGGAAGTAAGGAAAGAGAATTTACGAGACGTGGCACAACTCAAGCTGTTATTTAAACATTCAAATTGTTTCTTCGTCTGTCAAAAATATGAATAGATCCTTCCCCATTCCTTCAGAAAAAAACAATATAATCGCTTTTCTACCAAATATCTTTTGATTTTTATCAATTCATTGTCATATTTCCGCGTCGTCTTCATGTTAATTAATGCGTACTTGCTGTGTACTAAATTACCCTATGCAATTATATGCAAATACATAATTAGCAAGTATGTAATTAATAAGTTCAACAGCGTATTTTGGAAGCAGTGCTCCCCCACTTACATACTTTCTTTAGATTGTCTTAATGCCATAATTTATGAAATACTGAATGATGAAAACAGTTTTGGAATGGAATGGAAAGGAATCATTTCCATTTATGCAGTGCAGAATGATGAGAAGAGGTTTGAAAGGTGTAACAGGAGGAACAGAAAGGTCTGAAAGGTGTAACAGAAGGAACAGAAAGCTTTAAAAGGTGTAACAGGAGGAACAGAAAAGTTTAAAAGGTGCAACAGGAGGAACAGAAAGGATTGAAAGCTGTAATGGGAGGAACAGAAAGGACTGAAAGGTGTAACAGGAGGAACAGAAAGGACTGAAAGGTGTAACAGGAGAAACAGAAATGTTTGAAAGGTGTAACAGGAGGACCAGAAAGGTTACAAAGGTGTAACAGGAGGAACAGAAAGGTGTAACAGGAGGACCAGAAAGGTTTGAAGGGTGTAACAGGAGGAACAGAAAGGTTTGAAAAGTGTGACAGGCGTAACAGAAAGGTTTGAAAGGTGTACCAAGAGGAATAGAAACGTCTGAAAGGTGTAACAGGAAGAATAGAAAGGTTACAAAGGTGTAACAGGAGGAGCAGAAAGGTTTGAAAAGTGTAACAGGTGTAACAGAAAGGTTTGAAAGGTGCAACAAGAGGAATAGAAAGGTTTGAAAGGTGCAACAAGAGGAATAGAAAGGTTTGAAAGGTGTGACAGGAGGAATAGAAAGGTTTGAAAGGTGTAACAGGAGGAATAGAAAGGATTGAAAGGTGTAACAGGAGAACAGAAAGATTTGAAAGGTGTAACAGGAGAAGGTATGAAAGGTGTAACAGGAGGAATAGAAAGGTTTGAAAGGTGTAACAGGAGGAACAGAAAGGTTTGAAAGGTGTAACAGGAGAATAGAAACAGACAGGAGGAATAGAAAAGATTGAAAGGTTAACAGGAGGAACAGAAAGGTTTTTGTCAGGAGGAACAGAAAGGTTTGAAAATTGAAACAATTGTCAGTAGAGGTTTAAGGAGAGTAAGACGGAAGAAAGGGAATATGAAAGGAGGTGTAATAAAAGGAATGCAAGGGGTTTTAGCAGCTAGGGGCCTCAGGAAGGGACGATTGAAAGAGCCTTTAGAATATAATGCTGCAGTGCACTGACGGCTCTAACCCCCCTACGTGGGAGAAGAGTTGTAGTTTCACATTCACAACTGATCCCTGATCCCCTTTCCCTGCCGAGAGAGAGAGAGAGAGAGAGAGAGAGAGAGAGAGAGAGAGAGAGAGAGAGAGAGAGAGCGACCAGATTTGCTGAACAGCAGAAACACCAATATGCAGCAATTTTCCTGCCTGGAGAGAGACAGCAACCAGATTTGCTGAACAGCAGAAACACCAATATGCAGCAATTTTCTTGCCTGGAGAGAGACAGCAACCAGATTTGCTGAACAGCAGAGGCTTCAATATGCAGCAAATGTTGTGCCTCGCTGTCGAACTTCTCCTCAGCTCCAGAGGTCCTTGATTCCTCCTCACACCGTTGGACTGTGGAAACAGCCTCCCTTCAGAGGCCGTGTAACTGGAGGAACTTCTTCTTCAGAAGTTCAAGCGAAGATGCAATGCATGACTGCCCTTATGCTACTCTTCTTGTATTTTGATACATTTTTATCTATTTCTTAATTTATTTTTTCTTTCTAATAAGTGAGATCTCTTGATATTTTTTTGAGGCTTGAATTTCAAGTCAGTGGCCCCTTTAGTGGGTTTGTTCTACATGAATAGGGTTCATCTTCTGATTAATAATAATAATAATAATAATAATAATAATAATAATAATAATAATAATAATAATAATAATAATAATAATATTAATAATAATATTTTTTGGAAGCTTGAATTTCAAGTCAGTGGCCCCTTTGGGGAGTTTGTTCCATATGAATAGGGTTCATCTTCTGATTAATAATAATAATAATAATAATAATAATAATAATAATAATAATAATAATAATAATAATAATAATATTCAATAATGAAGAATAATCATTTTGGAACAAATTTCAAGTCAGTGGCCCCTTTAGAGTTTGTTCCATATGAAAGAATTCATCTAAGGTGTTCATTGGAATAAGTAAGAAATAATAATAACCTAATAATAATAATAAAATATAATAGCATCAATAATAATATTTTTGGAGCAGATTGATCATCCTTTGAACGGAACCTTTAATAATAGTTTTCCCAAGGATGTTTCAGGGACTCTAATAATAATAATAATAATATTCAGAAGATGAAGAACCCTATTTGTGGAACAAACACCCTGTTTCACTGACTAGACAGTGGGAAGAAGCTCTCAAAGTTGCTCCATTTCTTTAAGGTTTCTCTTTCCTCCTCCTAAGAAATCCTCCTCCTCCTTATCAACAAGAGAAAAACAAAAAGCATCAGTAGCAACACTTCTTCTTCTAGAGCAGATTTTCTTCAACTTCTTTGCCTCAGGAATTTTGATCGAGTTTTCCTACTTGGATGTTTCAGGGACTCTGGGACCACTGGAATGTGTACTGCCTGAGGGCTGCAGACAGTCTCAGATTTGTGGAAACACCCTGTTTCACATGACTATATGTGGGAAGACGCCTCTCTTTAATTGACAAACCAGATTTCTTTCTTTCTCTTCCTCCTCAAAGCCACCTCCTCAAATTCTTCTTCTTCTTCTTCTTCTTCTTCTTCTTCTTCTTCTTCTCTTCTTCAGGAAAACCTTCAGGTCTCTTCTGAAACTGACCTCCAAAACTTCAGGTCCTTGTTTCTTCTTGACTTCCAAAACAGACATTCTCTATCTACAAATGACCTACAAAACATCCAGGTCTCTGTCTGAAAATGCTGGAAAACAGACTGCCTGTCTGAAAGAAACCAAAACAGACAGTCAGACAGAACTGACAACCAAACAGACAGATAGTCTGGGATGATGACAGGTATCTGTCTGTTGACAGCCAAAACAGGGTCTTTTAATAAGACAAACAGACAGATTTCTGTCTGAAAAAAACAGAATCGCCACACAAACAGACAGGTCTCTGTCTACAAATGACAGCCAAAACAGACAGGTCTCTGCCTATAAATGACAGCCGAAACAGACATGTCTCTGTCTAGAAATGACAGGAAAACAGACAGGTCTCTGTCAGAATGAAATAAAACAGACAGAAGTCAAAACAGACAGAACCCTGGAAAATACCAGAATGAAGCAAAAAACAGACAGATCCCTGTCTAAAATCATAAATGACAGCCAAAACAGACAGAACCCTGTCTACCATTAATGACAGCCAAGACAGACATGAACTCTGTCTAGAAATGACAGGCTAAAACAGACAGAACCTGAAAATAAAAATGACAGCCTAAAACAGACAGGTCTGAAAATCCAAAATGACAGCTAAAAACAGACAGGTCTCTGAAGCTAAAAATCTAAAATCACAGAAGAAGCTAAAAACAGACAGGTCTCTGAATCTAAAAATGACAACCAGCTAAAAACAGACAGAACCCTGTCTAAAATCACCAGAATGAAGCTAAAAACAGACAGAACCCTGTCTAAAATCACCAGAATGAAGCTAAAAACAGACAGAACCCTGTCTGAAAATACCAGAATGAAGCTAAAAACAGACAGATCCCTGTCTAAAATCACCAGAATGACAGAAAGAGACACAAAAACCTCACGTGCCTGAACGAGATCCCTCACGCCTGACTTCAGACCAGAACACCCGAGTCATTGTACAACGTCGCGGTCAACAGAACGTTATAATTGCGCCAGAAACCAGGAATGCACATAATCGCCATTGCTTAGATGTACACCAAGGCTGCGCAGTTAAAGAACTATGCGCATGACAGGTTCAGAAGCTCAGATTTCTCGTGTTTTGGTGGATTAAATGCTCTGGAATGACAAGCATTCTCTGAACTCTTCTGCCTTAAAATGGAAGACTGCATTATCTGCGAAAAGACAAAACTGAGAAAAATGGTGGACACTTCCTTGCCTCACTGCAGATTTTGCAGATACTGCAAATGGGACCCCTTAAACAAAGCATTGAAGAATCATTCTGAAACTGCAGTAACTTGTGTATTGGTGTTTAATGAGCCCAACAGGTGGCATATCTCAATTTCGAAAATTTTGCAAACACTGCAGTTTTCCAGTTTAGGGCAGTATTCTGTAACTGGTCTAAATATGGCAGCTGTTTTTTGCAACATTCTCTGAGGTGTTCTATAACTGACCTATCTATAGCTGTTTTTTTACTAGCAGCACTTAGGAGGTCTCCTTTAAACTCTCTCTCTCTCTCTCTCTCTCTCTCTCTCTCTCTCTCTCTCTCTCTCTCTCTCTCTGCCGGTTGATCTGTTGTTAACTGTCCATAAAGATTTTCAGTTGACGATTTAAAGAACAAAAGAAAGCAACTTTCTCTCTGCAGCTCTCTCTCTCTCTCTCTCTCTCTCTCTCTCTCTCTCTCTCTCTCTCTCTCTCTCTCTGCAGGCTGATAAGATTCAAATACAGAAAGACGGAATTAAGAAACTAATTGTATTCCTGTCGCATTTTGTTGTTTTGACAAAAGCCAAACAGGTAAGAGAGAGAGAGAGAGAGAGAGAGAGAGAGAGAGAGAGAGAGAGAGAGAGAGAGAGAGAGAGAGGCCAGTAGGGGGGAGGGAGGGGGTTTATACCCCTAATTAGCGTGCACCTGCTCACCTGGGCTGCCCTTATACATCCTACCTGTGACTGTTTATTGATTGGTATGATGTCCACATTATAGTCTGGTCCCTATTTATAAAGGTGCAATGTATGGGATTCCCACTGTTCTTACTTAATGGAATTCCCTCTCTCTCTCTCTCTCAGAGAGAGAGAGAGAGAGAGAGAGAGAGAGAGAGAGAGAGAGAGAGAACAGTATTACAGGGCTTATTTCTAGAATGATTCTCTCTCTTTATTTCTAGAATGATATATCTATATATATATATATATATATATATATATATATATATATACACACAGAGAGAGAAAGAGAGAGAGAGCCTGCCCATGAGATAGCCAGTCCCAACAGCCTTTCCATAAAAAAAAAAATATATATAGATATATAAGTATGAATTAATGAATCAGATTGCATGAGCATAAGTCTAATCGAGTCTCTCACCTTTGACTCATCATCAAGTTCTTGATGAGTCAAAAGAATGAGGAATTTAGGCGAGTCATCTACTCTTTGCAGTGGGGGTGTGTGTGTGTGTGTGTGTGTATGTATATATATATACTTACACACACACACACACACACACACACATATATATATATATATATATATATATATATATATATATATATATATATATATATATATATATAAATAATCAACACACAATCACTTGTGGAACAGAAATAAATTTCTGACTCACATCAGGATCGAACCCAGGTCTTTCAATTGAGAGCAAGCAAGGCCCTGCCAGGCCAGGCCATAAGTTGGAACCTGAGTACCACTGTACCCAATGAAAAGCTAATTGCCTTGCATACTAAAAGAAGTTGGAAACCTGAGTACCACTGTACCCAATGAATTACCTGGACAGGCTAACTGCCTTGCATACTAAAAAAAGTTGGAACCTGAGTACCACTGTATCCCTTCAGTATCCCAAGAGATATTCATTACAAACTGATGCAAACAAAAATTTTAAAAAATTGAGAATAATTAGGATATTTCTTAGTAGGAAAACAGTTTCTCCTTTTGGAAGTGAGAGAGAGAGAGAGAGAGAGAGAGAGAGAGAGAGAGAGAGAGAGAGAGAGAGAGAATAATATTTCTCAGTAGGAATAAATGGTTTCTTTGGAAGTTCAAGGTAAAGAGAGAGAGAGAGAGAGAGAGAGAGAGAGAGTTCAAGAGATAAAAGAGAGAGAGAGAGAGAGAAGAAAAGAAGAGAGAGAGAGAGAGAGAGAGAGAGAGAGAGAGAGAGAGAGAGAGAGAGAGGGAAAATAATAAGAAATTTCTCTGTAGGAAAACCTTTTTTCCTCCTTGAAGCAAGTTCTCCGTAAAAGAGAGAGAGAGAGAGAGAGAGAGAGAGAGAGAGAGAGAGAGAGAGAGAGAGAGAGAGAGAGAGAGAGAGAGAGAGAATAAAAAGATATTTCTCAGCAGGAAGACCGTTTCTCCCCGTGGATCCTGGATGAGAGTTCCCAATGAAAGAATGACAGAGAGAGAGAGAGAGAGAGAGAGAGAGAGAGAGAGAGAGAGAAATACCACAGGTTTTCCATCCATTGGATTAACGTCAGAGTCCTTCGACGTCTAATTTGGGTTTTTCCAAAACAGCCCCATTGCTTCAGAGACTCCCTGAAGCTCCGGTCCACCTTTGCACAAGTCTTCGTTCGGCTTCGTTCTCTTTCCGTTCGCGAAGTCATTCTCTTATTTATTTTGTTATTTTCCCGCCAAATCCTCCGTTATTCGATCATAATAAAGCCGTAACTATATAGTTATTAAACTATATTTATCAAAAAACTAATATATTACAATTCTACGTCGTTTCTATAACCAGAACGCTGCGTTCAACTGGTACTGTAAAAGCTATGGAGTATAGGTGTAGGACTCCAGGTAATTTTGTTATTTTCGCGTCAAATCCTCCGTTATTCGATCATAACAAAGCTGTAACTATATAGTTATTAAACTATATTCTTTAAAAAACCAATATATTACAATTCTACGTCATTTGTAAACCCAGAACGCCGCATTCAACTGGTACTTATAGCGCTAGGTCTAGCAGAGTCTTGGTATATCTAGTTATACGGAAAAAGACGTGAACTTAAATCATTCTAAAGTCGTAACTATATAGTTATTAATCTATATTCATATAAAAACTAATATAATATAAATCTACGTCATTTGTAAACATAGAACCCGATGTTCAACTGGTACTTTAAAAGCTACGCATTATAGGGCTAGCAGAAAACGAACGTCATTTGTTCAAACCAAAACGCTACGGAGTATATAGGTGTAGGAGTTTAAGTATACGGAAAAAGACGTTAATTTTAAACGTATAGGTTTAGGCACACGAAAAAAAAAAGACGTTAATATAAAAAGTATAGATCTAGGCATACGAAAAAAGAAAGAGACGTCAATTTCAGACGTAACATTAAGAAAAACGGCCGAAATATGGCGGGAAAGGGCCGCCCTTCTCGGCTGGCAGCGACAGAGTCATGGGGTATTAAACCTGGGACGCGGCTCCTAAGACCTCAGTCCCAGACCGAATTAGCTTCCAAAACATCTCTTTTCCCTCCGTGTCTTTGGCCCAGCCGAGGTAATGCCATCCCCCAGACGTTAGTTTGGTCTTTGTTCTAGCCAGTGCAGTTGTTATAACCGTTAAAAAACAACGGTTGTGGATACAATTCGCAGCCAGAAGTGAAAGTAAAAAATTTCGCAGTGAACGGCAGCGCTTCCGGAGATAAGTCTGCTTGAGGAGTGGTTGTGCGTCGCGATTCAAATTCATCATATTTATTGACTTATTTCGATATTTGTGGTTCGTCGGAGGATTGTCGATGGTCCCGAGGATTGTTATTGGTCGCATCCTCCATCTTTTTCCTTGTTGTGATCGTTAATGCGCCTTCTAATCCCCGTTACGAAGGGAGGAAACAGGAAACAAAGAATAGTTCACGCTATCTATGTGTGTCGAGCTATGTGAAGATAATCAGTGTATTTAAATCATCTTCTTCTTCTTCTTCTTTGTTGTACGAATGTTTCTTTGGCTATTTTTACATAACTATCCACTATTATTCACCGAATACTTTATTTCTACTTAATTTTAAACTTATAAGTAAAAAAACAAATACTTATGAGCAATCAAACGGCAGTTTATTCTTCATCTTCTTTATATTTGTCATAATAATTTTGGTGTAGTTAAGCCAATGTATTCATCTTTTTTTATCTTTGTTAAAATAATTTTTAGTATATATATATATATATATATATATATATATATATATAGTATATACCTGGCCTTTTTTGGTATAATTAACTAACATTATCACTAAATACTTTATTTCAAGTAAGAATTTTAAAATTATAACAAAACGAATACTTATAAAAGGTGTTCAAGATACAATACACAGATACGCAAACATATATATATATATATATATATATATATATATATATATATATATATATATATATATATATATATAATTTATTGTAATAGCCACTTATAAGAAATCAAAAGGTGTTCAAGCTAGGATTTAAAAAAAAATATATAAAACCGGTTTGACTCGCAGACGTGACCATGAGATTTTTTTTTTTTAATTATAACCAGTTTGTGGTTTTCCCTTTCTCTACTGGTTATAGCTCTGTTCGATGTTTTTGTTTCATCTCTCTCTCTCTCTCTCTCTCTCTCTCTCTCTCTTTACCGAGAACTCACTTCCACGAGGAGAAACGGTTTTCCTACTGAGGAATAACTTCTTGTCTCTCTCTCTCTCTCTCTCTCTCTCTCTCTCTCTCTCTCTCTCTCTCATGTGCTTCTCATTCTTCCGATCTTTTCCCTCCGCGTAATCGTGAAAATTAGCGTGATTTTATTTCGCGAATTCGTTCACGGTCGCGATATTCAGAACTTTTTAGACGTTACTGGAAGTAACTTCCTCTCTCTCTCTCTCTCTCTCTCTCTCTCTCTCTCTCTCTCTCTCTCTCTCTCTCTCTCTCACTGGTCAGCGGTCCGAATCCTGCAAAGATGTCTTGTCTAATTTACTGTCAGGGAGGTTACCTGCTCATTATATTTATTAAAAATCTCGTAATAACATGAGTCACTCAAATGGTGAAGAAATCCACAGTGGTGTAAGTGTAATTATATATTAGAAATATATATACTTACCGAGAGCTTTCGGTTCGTGTATATATATAAATATAATATATATATATATATATATATATATATATATATATATATATATATATATATATATATAATAATCAACACACAATCATAATCAACACACAATTGAGTGCGGAACAGAAATAAGTTTCTGACTCACATCAGGATCGAACCCAGGTCTTTCACTTGAAAGGCAAGGGGCAAGGAGGCTGCCAACTAAGCCACACGAGCCATGAAGGAAGTTGGAACCTAATAAGTGTCACTGTACCTACAGCTTTACCCGGGCAGGTAATGCATACCAGCTTGTTTTCCTGCCCAGGTAAAGCCTTAGGCACAGTGGCACTTCTTTTATGACTCGTGTGGCTTACTTGGTAGCATCCTCGCCTTTCAATTGAAAGACTTGGGTTCGATCCTGATGTGAGTCAGAAATATATTTCTAGTGTATATTTACACTTACACCACTGTGGATTTCTTCACCATAATCATAAATATTATGATTATTAAACAGAATCAAACTGACTTACTCTCTCTGTCCCCAGATCGAACCACGACACAATGCACTGGCTATCATCTCTTCTCCTGCTGGGGGCCGTAGGCCTAGCCCACCTTCAGTGCCTGACTCCCAACGACAACTTCCAGGCCGCTCAGTACAGCACCGACCTGTCGGGCATCACCGACTTCGGCCTAGACCTCTACAAGCAGCTGGCTCCAGGGGATTCCCCGAGGAACTTCTTCTTCAGCCCCTACAGCATCTGGAGCGCCCTCTCGCTGGCCTACGTCGGCTCCGGCGGGGACACCCAGAAGCAGCTGGAGGCTGCTCTCAGGGTCTCTGGGAAGCTGGAGACTTTCAAACTCATGAAGGCTCTGGAGAACTTGTAAGTATGAGCGGTTTGTCTTCGAGGTGCCGGAATCCACACCTCGCTTTGTCGGTCCTTGAATCTTGGATCGTACAGCTTTCTAAGTTGTCTTTCGGCTAGCGTTAGGAACCCTGGAATCCTACCGGTTGGCCCTTGTTCCTTAACCCTGTCTTCCATAGATTAAAGCTCTGTCTGACTCTTCTTTCACCCATTCGTTAGACTTCTGGTTTCGCTCTCTTTCAAAATAAACTCTATGGGGCCTGGTCTTTTCTCCCATAGTACGTGCTTCTTGATATTTAGAATCTTTAACTGAAGTGAAATCTATTGATGACTTTCTTAATGTTTAAAAAACCTAGATAATTGTTTATACAATTTATGAATTACAATAACTCATAATTATGTACAAGAGTGATAACACAACAAAAGATTAGAATATCTTAAGGAATTGTCTTCATACATCAGAGTAAGTCTTTTTTATATTTGATGAACCTTTTCCACTTTCCAGGTACGACCAGAGAACTGCGAACAATTCCTTGTACTCCTTCAACCTTGCCAATCGCGCCTACGTGGATGGTACTCTGAACGTGAAGCAGTGTGCCAAGACCATCCTCCACAACGAACTGCGTGTCGTCAACTTCCGTAATGTAAGTACAATTTTCAGGGTTGTGTGTCCTGTCAGTGGCAATGAGTTATACACTAATTTCATTTCTATCTCCCGCCTTTGGAAGTCTCACCATACTTCCGTTCTCCCATGTTCTGTAATATCCATGAGCCTGATTTAGAAATCTTAGCCTTCAAGTTTTCTTCCTCTGTTGGGTCATATTCTTCTTGTTAACAAAAGCAAAACAGAGATTTCCTTGTCATGTGTTTGCATTTTGCTTAATTTCTGCATCAATGGAAATTAGATCAACTTTTCCACCTAACCAGTCACTCTCCTGTTTATGCATCCTCACACATAGCTGCTTTAGTTTCATCATGAGAGTGAGGTCCATCAAAGGTGACACTTTCACTGTTAAAAGATAAAACTTCCTTTAAAAAAATGCCAAAAATGAACGCACAAACCATATGTCTTTGCAGATTGGAGCCACTGCCAAGGATATCAATGATTTCGTCGATGCGACCACTAAGGGCCGCATCACCAACATCGTGTCGCCAGCGGATCTGGTGGACGCCCTGATGGTGCTGGTGAACGCTGCTTTCTTTAAGGGCACCTGGAAATACCAGTTCAAGAATTCCAACACCCAGAAGAAAGATTTCTACATCAGTCCCCAGGACACGGCCCCTCTTGCCATGATGTCTCAGAAAGGAAGCTTCAGATACGGTAAGTTTGTGGTGATTTCCAGCCGTACGGCGTTTTAGTAATGCTATTTGCCTATTGAGCACCTGATTATAGCTCAACTTCTCATTTCACCTGCTCATGAAATCCACGTAAGAATGACCATTTGCTCACTGGTGGTTTCCTATTGTATGTCGTTTTAGGGATGCTATTTTCTTAATGAGCGCCTGATTATAGCTCAACTTCTCATTGCACCGGCTCATGAAATTCACTTAGAACAACCACTTACTCCTGCTTACCCCACAGGCGAGTCAGCGAGCCTCAGTGCACGCATCCTGGAGCTGCCTTACTCTGGAGAGGACATCTCTATGTTCCTCCTTCTGCCAAGACCCGAACTGCCTTTCGACGCTCGCTTCACAAACATGGTCAACAATCTGAACGCTGCTAATCTCCAGGAGGCCCTCAACCCAAGGAACATGGCCTTCGTTGACGCAGATGTCGAAATGCCCAAGTTCAAGTTTTCGATGAAGCTGGGCGAACAACTGGCAACGGTGAGTAGTTACCGAGTGCCTTTTCTATTTTCAAAGCACGTACCTTTAATCTGACCGTTCAAAGAATCATCTGTACGACATAGCATTGTAACATTTGGGGAAAAGGGACCTCCTGTACATATTAGTAGCTACTGATGAAGCTATGTTCTTTTTATATCATTTTGGAAGAAGGGGTCATATGTCCACACTTCTTCTTACCTCTGTGCTTGAGCTGTAGCTTACAGAACCAGAGGATAATTATGTAACTGATAGACTTCCTGAAGTCTCCTAGCCTCCAGTTGGTTTAAGAATTTAAGGGATAAAGTGTATTACATTTCAGCATGTCAGCATCCTAAGTTTTAGTAAAATGAATTTGGGATTCCTGAGGCCCATTTTTGCCACATGTTAATGTGACAAGTGTTTGAATTAAAAGTGTAAAGCTCTCTCATACTTCTCACACAAAGAGTTAATGAAATTGAAATGTAAATTTCAAAGATTTGTCATGCAGCGATTAAATATTATACAGACCAGAAAGCAATTAGTGCAAGAATCCACACTGCAATGCATTGACTTTCTTTTGACCCGTTGTCATTTGTTCTGTGACCTAACCCAGTCAGGCTAGGTTAGGCCAGACTTAAGGGTCAGGTTAACTTAGAATAGAATAGGATATATAGAATTTAGGCCAAAGGCCAAAAGCTGGGACCTATAAGGTCATTCAGCACTGGAAGGGAAATTGACAGTAAGAGGGTTTGAAAGGTGTAACAGGAAGAAAACCTCAAAGCAGTTGCTCTATGAAACAATTGTTAGGAGAGGGTTGAGGAAAGTAAGATGGAAGAAAGAGAATATGAACAGAGGTACAGTCAAAGGAATGAAAGGGGTTGTAGCAGCTAGGGGCCTTAGGAAGGGACACTGCACAGACCCTCAAGTAATGCCTACAGTGCACCGTGTAAGGTGCACTGATGGCACTACGCCCCTAGAGGGCAGGTTAGGCTAGGCCAGCTCACCAACTGACACCATCACATTGTCTCAACCTAACGAAGTCTCCTTGTGTCCGCAGGCCTTCCAGAAGATGGGCATCGTCGACATCTTCGACGCGAACCTGGCCGACCTGTCCGGCTTCGACGCCGGCAAGGACATGAGCCTCAAGAAGACGATCCACAAGTCCTTCATTGAGGTCAACGAGGAGGGGACCGAGGCTGCTGCTGCAACGGCCCTCGTGTTCCTGACCCGGTCCGGGGTGTCCAAAGCGCCTCAGATCGTCACGTTCCACTGCAACGAGCCTTTCGTCTTCATCATCCACGACAACCAGACCAGAAACATCCTCTTCATGGGAGCCATCAAGAATCCCCGGGGCTGACTCTTCCAGGAATCTAGGTCCTTTTCATCTGCTGCTTCTCTCTCCCTCCTCTCCCCTCTTCTTCTTCTTCTTCTTCCTTTTTCCTTATCTTCTAGAATTCTAGGCCTTCTCCCTTACCGGAGTGCCCTGAAGTTTATCCTAAACCTCTTCTGATTTACTTTTTGTGAGGCTAGAGAGAAAGATGTCATCTGCTGCTTCTCTCTCCTACTCCTCCTCTTCCTCTTCTTCCATACCTCGTAGACTTCTAGGCCTTATTCTATACCTGAGTGCCTTGAAGCTCACCCTGACCCTCTTCTGAGATACCTTCTACAATGCTGGAGAGAAAGACATCAGTTGAAATGGAACTGGTCATGTTTTACAGTATATAATATCGAATCGTTATTTATTTAGCATGTATATCTATGTACAGAATTGATCCCACGTGGGTACAGAATACATTCCTCAACATAAGTTATGCTGTCAAAACTGATATATACAAGTGCGAAAGTCACCCACATCGTCTGTACATTTCACGTAGCGTCTGAGCATCCGAGTGTTTCCCAAACATTTCCATTATTTGTTTCAGATATTCTCCTTCAGTTCTTGTAGAGTAATGCATATGCACTTTAGATATTACTGTATTCGTATAATAGTCTGGCAGGTATATTGCGCATGACAATTTTTTTTTATACTTTGAAATATTCAGACCCAAATAACCCATTCATACCAAATTCACACTCTGTCTTGGGAGTAACTTGCACTTAACTGGGAATATATATATATCTTTTGTTATTTACTTGTAACATCAACCTTCATACACACACACACACACGCAAACCACTTTGAGCTTTGTTGTTGAACCCAGCAGTTGTGTTACAACCGACAGAAATTCTCTTCTGGAGCAAAAAGCACTGCGAGGCGTATTTGTGAGACTTTGTAAATATTGTGTGTTCTTTTGTGTACAAGAGTTCCTGAATAAATCTTTTAATTTTGTACTCCCAGTCTTTGTTTATTCTCACTCCACACTTTGGGGAGAGTTTGGTCAAGACTGTTTGACTGGCTTATCAACCTGGCATCACAAATTGAAAGTACTGTGCTGTACTGTGTGCTGTCTTTGTGCAGAGAGAGAACATGAGGTGAACTAAAAAGTTGACACTGCAGAGAACAGATTAAGAGATGAATATACAATCAAACAAATCAGAGTAAAATACAACTTTAGAAATACCTGAATATTTAAGGTGACATGAGACCACCATCTGGTCACTTGGTTTTGCATTTCAAAAACCGTTTAGCCTTTTAGTTAAAATGACAGTGGCGAGAAACACAGAAGGGTTAAAATCTGCCCGAAATGCTTAAAAACCAGAACAGGAGGGTTTAAATCTGCCCAGAATACTTAAAACCTAGAACAGGAGGGTTAAAATCTGCCCAAAATACTTAAAAACCAGAACAGGAGGGTTTAAATCTGCCCAAAATACTTAAAACCTAGAACAGGAGGGTTAAAATCTGCCCAAAATACTTAAAAACCAGAAAAGAGGATTAAAATCTGACCAAAATACTTAAAAACCAAATCAGGAGGGTTAAAATCTGACCAAAATACTTAAAAACCAAATCAGGAGGGTTAAAATCTGCCCGAAATGTTTAAAAACCAAATCAGGAGAGTTAAAATCTGACCAAAATGCTTAAAAACCAAATCAGGAGGGTTAACATCTGCCCAAAATACTTAAAAACCAGAACAGAAGGGTTAAAATCTGACCGAAATGCTTAAAAACCAAATCAGGAGGGTTAAAATCTGACCAAAATGCTTAAAAACCAAATCAGGAGGGTTAAAATCTGACCAAAATGCTTAAAAACCAAATCAGGAGGGTTAAAGTCTGACCAAAATGCTTAAAAACCAAATCAGGAGGGTTAAAATCTGACCAAAATGCTTAAAAACCAAATCAGGAGGGTTAAAATCTTACCAAAATGCTTAAAAACCAGAACAGGAGGGTTAAAATCTGACCAAAATACTTAAAAACCAAATCAGGAGGGTTAAAATCTGACCAAAATGCTTAAAAACCAGAAAAGGAAGGTTAAAATCTGCCCAAAATACTTAAAAACCAGAACAGAAGGGTTAAAATCTGACCAAAATACTTAAAAACCAAATCAGGAGGGTTAAAATCTGACCAAAATGCTTAAAAACCTATCAGGTTTCCGATAAAACAACTCATCTCTCTACAAGGAAAGAGCAAGCAGAGACATTTTCAAAATTATACTTGTGAACATTACCTCATACAATGCAGTCAAATACAACACTGAAGAAGCTCATCTTCAGTAAATAAAATAGCTTTAATATTCCTCATCACCTAGGAAAAATAAAAATAATACTGTCTAAATATATATATATATTTCTTATAAAAAAGTTAATTTAACACATACATAACCATTTTTTTTGTTGTCACTTCTTTACAATAGTCAGGCTTAAAGTATAATTTAATTTGTTTTTTACCACTGTTGAGCAGTGGAGCTGAATGGGCCAGTTTTATGTCCAAAATTGCATAAGCTGTCGAGACTGTTCACAAAATGATTATAATTATTATTAATTCGAACGACTTTAACTGGCTCACTTAAGTCACATTTCTGAATCCTCCTGGGGCTGGAGCACTTGTTCCTGGAACAGGACAGAGTCAAAGAAGTCGAACAGTCTACTCGGTCCACCAAAGATGTTGCGCCGCGCCGATTCAAGAGACGCGAGATGCTAGAAGAATTGGGGGAACGTACTCGGGCGACGCTGCCTCCGGGAGAACGAGCGAGCGGGGAGGACTGCCGCCGCCCTTCCCCTCATGCCACCCTCAGCATCCCCTCATCCCTCACCCGCGAGGGTTCTTGATGGCTCCCAGGAAGAGGACGTTGTTCGTCTTCTTGTCGTATATCAGGAAGACGAAGGGCTCATCGCAGTGGAAGATCACCGGCTGGTTGGAGCTGAAGGAGCGCACCGGGGCGAGGAGGGCGGTGGCAGCTGCTGCCTCTGTGCCTTCTTCGTTGACCTCCACGAAGGCCTTGTGGATGATCTTGTCCACGTACAGCCCATTCGTGTTCGTGAACACCGACAGGTCGGCCCTGCCTTTGTCAAAGAGGTCGACGATGCCCATGCCCTGTAACGCCTGGTGGAGAGACAGAGCAGTGGATGAAATGTGTTATCTGTATTGCAAAACTGTCAGAACTTCAGCCAGCTTCTTTATATCAAAAGGTAATCGATAATTATAATAATAATAATAATAAACAAAACTGTCAGAACCTGGGCTAAACTTCCAGAGCTTGGAAGTGAATTAAGACGAAGACCTTGATTTGGCAGCTGATATTATGTGACCGTGAAGTCCGTCAGTGATCTTACGAAAAACCATGTAAGTAATCTGTCATTTCCAACATTACGTACGTTAATTATTTGAGGCACTTTCCAATTATCTTAGGAAATACGTTCGTTAAACCAAAAGAGGTGAGGAAGGAAGGGGCTTCATAATACATTTTTTCCTCTTTCAGTTTTCCTCTCAAAGACCTGTTCCTTTTCCTGATTATTCTGATTCTCATCCACAAAGATTTTCACTCCTACGAGAACCTGTTCCCAGCCCACATATTCTTGGACTGTTAAGACTCTGTTGGAGCAAGAAGTTAAAACAGGACAGGTAAGGTGCATGTGCCCTGCAGCCTTGAGGCCCCGGCCAGTAACGTACCAAATCGACACACCTTTAAACTAGCTAAACCACTACCTTAAGGTTGAGAGCAAAAACGCAGCTGTGAGACACTGCCTCAAGCCTCGAACAAAAGACACTACACTGCAACGCTACCTAAAGCCTTGAGGAACCAACGAGAGGTCCTGTGCTACACCACCTGAAAACCCAGTCCTAAGCCATGCCTTTGTGTCACTACTGAAAAAATTTCCTGTGTTACATTGGTGTCAGAAAGCTGGAGCCAAAAGGTGCCTTTGAGACGCTGACAAAAGGCTCAATCTGAAAATGACCAACAGCTCACTTCTTTGGTCTCTGAAGCTCAGCAAGGATGTGCAACGAGAGACACATCAAAAGCTCTAATGTGGTTGGCAAGCCTGCCCACCATCTTGTCAAAATAACCAGAGCTCTCCTCATAATCCTTGCAAGTGGGTTACCAAAGGCTAAAAGCTTCAGTGACACAAGAACACATTCACCCACCAGCAAACAGTACATGGCTGGTGTTTTCTAAGTTTAACAGTACTCACAACGATGGAGAAACAAATCCACAGTTATGTATGGGCACATATATTTAGAAATTAATCTCTACAGAAAGCTATCGGGAATCAAACAGTCCCGAAAGCTCTCTGCAGAAATTTATTCTCAAATATATGTACCCATACATAACTATGGATTTGTTTCTTTTCACTTACAACAATGTTTGTGCTCCTTACGATTAAAATGTGAATTATGTTAACGATGGATAATGCATTAGCAGAAATGGAAAAATATCTTTGCCCGGATTTTTGCATGTTCGGTGATTTTCAGTCACTCTGGCACACAATCTGCACTGGAAATGAGACATCGATGGACACTTTCTTAGAATTAAAACCCTGCTCTGTAGCAGAAAACCTAAGCTTGGGAAATCAGTGCTAAAAAGATAAAAACACGAATCGCAACTCACCCTTTTCAACTCGTCCCTGAGCTCCAGGTCGAACTTGAATTTGGGGAACAGTATGTCCACGCTGGTGGGTGCCATGTTGCTGGGGTGGATCGCTTCGCGCAGGGTGGCGCTGTTCAGGTTGTTCACCATGTTGACGAACCGGTCTCCGAAAGGCACCCGAGCTTGCGGGAGGAGGATGATCATGGAGATGTCATCCCCGTCGTATGGCAGCTCGAGAAGGCGTGCGCCCAGTTTTGATGACTCTCCTGTGATGAATAGATTCTTTTCAGCTCTTATGGGGTTGAAATAGGGTTCTATACTCTGTTCTATTCATAGAATTCAGTGACTTAGTGTTCTTTTAGTTTCACTGTCTAGAAAGAACACGAATAAAGTCTTTTTAGCTTTTGAAATATGGTTGAAATAGGGCTCTATACTCTATTCTATTAACAGAATTCAGTGAATTATTATTCTTTTAAGTTGATATCTAGAATGAGCAGGTTTACACATACAGCACATAGACAGAAAGGTTTGTGAAGCATCCAATAAACACTACCCTAAATACGAACGTTATGTTCCGAACAGCCGTTCATGCCTTGAACTGTTCGCAAATTGGTCACTGTACTCTTCATGCCTGTTTAAGTACAGTATAAGTCAATACAGTACTGTACAGTATTTTATAGAGCACAGTACAGTGCTTTATTAATTGTAAATAAGAAGAAAGGTGCGCAGAACAAAACTTGAACTTACGGGTAACAAAAGGGAGTGCTCCAAATACAATTTTAATTTGCAATCAAGTTTGTTCATATCTGAAAGTTCGTAAACTGAATGTTCGTAAGTAGGGTGGTGTCTGTATAGACAATAGGTTTGTGGAGCATCTAATACTGTGGAGGTCTTATGCACATTAGAGAGAGAGGAAAACTGGCTAAATAAATAAGTTTTGCATGTCAAGGAGACTCAAACTCCCAAAGAGGCCAACCCTGACTCAGGAGGAAACTCACCGTATCTGAACCTCCCTAACTGAGACATCATGGACAGGGGAACCGACTGACTCTGAGAGATGAAGAAGTTTCTGGGCCTGGTGCTGGCCGGGTCGAACTGTGTCTCCCAAGTGCCCTTGAAGTAGGCCGCGTTCACGATGACCATGAGGATCCGGTCGAGGTCTCTTTCCGTGACGATCTCCCGAATCAGTCCTTTTGTGACCTCGTTCACGAAGCTATTGATCAGCCTCGCGGAGCGGGGTTTCTGCAATGGCGAAAGATGGCAGAGATTGTTAGATTTGGTTTTGGGTGAGCTGCCTGGTTTTTCCTGGATTACTACAATGGCGGGTGAAGAGTATCAGCATTAAATAATTAAAAAAAAATTTCAAATTGGCATTATGGTGATCCATTGAATAGAATACAGGATTTAGGGTAAAGGCCAAGCCCTGGGACTTCTGAGGTCATGCAGCGCTGAATGACAGTGAGGAGGTCTGAAAGGTGTAACAGGAGGAAAACCTTGCAGTTACACTATGAAACAATAGTTTGAGAGGCTGGAAAGTCAGATGGAAGAAAAAGAATAAGAACAGTGGTACAGCAAAAGGAATGGAAGGGGTTGCAGCTAGGGACCAAAGGGACGTTGCAGAGACCCTTAAGTAAAGCCTACAGTGCACCACGTGGGGTGCACTGACGGCGCTACCCCCATACGTGGGTGGTGATCCATTACTCCACACACAAGCACCCCATGATCTGTTACAGTTTAATTAACCACCTAATCTTATACAGTGAGTGCAGAGCTGAACTTTCAGTTTGACATTTACAGGTCAGTGATCCCAGGAGCATTTGGTTTACCCACAGGTTATTGACCAGTGGGTCTTGGAAACCTCCAAACCCAGTGGATGCTTGCAGCACAGTTTGGTAAAACTTCACTGGCTTCTAATGTTATTGGAAACTGCTCAGTCCTCAACACTAACGTTGCAAGCCAAGCAAAGCCAGAAGCAAGATAGACGTTTCTTTGATAAAAAATGTCTGAGAATGATTGTTTCATGCAGATTTGGGTAAAGAACCACCTTGATTTAGTTTGATATGAATAAAGAAAGAGCATAAGGCCTCAACAGCTCTCTTCTGGCAGATAATTTACTAGAAAAACTTTATCGCTCTCTAATCACACTTACATAATTAGATGCAGTTCTCAACTATCATAAGTGAAATTAGGTTGTACTGAACCCATAATTGAAATACATTTAAGGAGACCTATGAATTGGTCATTGACTGATACTGCTAAAGAAAAAATTTAGCTCTTTCCTTTAAGAAACAAACGAGAAACTAAGGTTCATTTGATGTGAAATCAGATTCATGTGGACACAAATTCATGTCACTCCAGTTACCTAAGGTAACCTGAGGTTAGACTGAGTTATTTTAAAGGTAGGTTTTAACCAGATTAGACTGAGTTAGTTTAAAGGTAAGTTCAGGTCAGGTTAGATTGAGTTAGTTTAAAGGTAGGTTCAAGTCAGGTTAGACCGAGTTAGTTGAAAGGCAAGTTCAGGTCAGATTAGACCGAGCTAGTTTAAAGGTAAGTTCAGGTCAGGTTAGACTGAGTTAGTTGAAAGGTAATTCAGGTCAGGTTAGAATGAGTTAGTTTAAAGATAAGTTCATGTCAGGTTAGACTGAGTTAGTTTAGAGGTGATTCAGGTCAGGCCAGACTGAGCTGGTTTATAGGTAAGTTCAGGCTAGGTTAGACTGAGTTGAAAGGCAAGTTCAGGTCAGGTTAGACTGAGTTGGTTGAAAGGTAATTCAGGTCAGGTTCGACCTGAGTTGGTTGAAAGGTAATTGAGGTCAGGTTAGACTGAGTTAAGGCAAGTCAAGCAGAGTAACACCTCAACTTGGAAATACTCAGGTGCTGTCTACAATATAAGAACTTTGTTACTTGAAAATACTCAGGTGCTGGCTATAATATCAGCTGTAAGATGCCTATAAAATACACAGATTCAGGCTATAATATGAGGTCTTTCTTAGCAGACCTTGTTACTTGAAACATTCAGGATCTTGTTACTTATCAGAAAACCAGACCCCCAGACTGTCTGATAAGTTGAGATGCCACTGAGCCCCAAAGTTTAGGTAAATGAGATTATGTCAGCTAAGTCACCCTAGAGCAAACTCAAGCTACTAAAGGAGTCTGTCTGCGCACTCACGTCGGTGAAGTCATTCACACGTATCTCGTTGGTGAGAATCTTCTCTACGCAGGACCTCAGAGTCAGCCTTTGATCGATGTAAGCCCGATTAGCCAGGTTGAAGGTGTAGAGAGAGCTGTTCTTCTGCCTTCTATCGTAACTGGAAGAAAAATATTCTTAAATCACTAATAAGATGTGTTATTGACACGGGCCTAACTTAACCTACTGGCCAAACTTCTCATATAAGTGCTGTAGGCTACAATATTATCATATTTCCTCACTTTAGTTTTCATTTTGGAATGGAATGGAATATAAAATTTAGGCCAAAGGCCAAGAACTAGGACCTATGAGGTCATTCAGTGCTGAAGGGAAATCGAGAATAGAAAGGTTTGAAAGGTGTGACAGAAGGAAAATCTTTTGCAGTTGCACTATGAAACAATTGTTGGGAAACTGATTGAGGAAAGTAAGATTGAGGAAAGTAAGATTGAGGAAAGTAAGATGAAGGAGAGAGGATATGAATAGAGGTACAGTAAAAGGAATGAAAGGGGTTGCAGCTAGGGTCAGAAGGGACGCTGCAAAGAACCTTAAGTAATGTCTAAAATGAGTTTATAATTTGCTTAATATTTCTGTCAGGTAAACTGAGCTTGTTGCATGACTGAAGACTCTGTATTGTACCAGATCTAACGTACAGTCATAGAGATGCTATTAACATATAAGACCTCTGTCAAGGGTTACTGTACTTATTATCAATATAATGTAGCAGTGTCCACAATCAATACGATTTCTGCAGTTGGAATATCTTCCTATAGAAGAGAATGCACAGTATTCTATATTTTACTAAATTTAAGACACAACTGTCATCCTCCAAAGAAACTAAGTTAAATTCTTCAGTTCTAGAACATCAAGAAAGACCTATATTCACTTAGAAAATTTGCTTTTCCTTATGATTAAAATAGACTAAGTATTCAGAAGTTCAAGGGAAGATGTAATGCATTACTACCCTAGTACAATTCAACTTTCAATTTTATTTATTTATCAATTTGTTGGTTTATTTCAAATAACTGATCTCTTTCTGCATTTCCCTTTACCTTCTGTTAATTCTTCCACATGAACACCTTAATATTCTTTGGAAGCTTCTGGAATTTCAAGTCAGTGGCCCCTGTGGTGGGCTTGTTCCATATAAGAAGGTTTGAAAGGTGCAACAGGAGGAGAACCTTTTTGCAGTTGCACTATGAATCAATTGTTAGGAGAGGCTGGAGTAAGTCAGATGGAAGAAAGGGAATGTGAAAGGAGGTACAGTAAAAGGAATGAAAGGGTTGCAGCAGCTAGGGGCCTAAGGAAAACACCTCAGTAATGCCTACAGTGCACCACATGAGGTGCACTGACGGCACTAGCACCCTATGGAGCAGGATTTTAGAAGAGTCAAAGATTCAACCACTTACAAAAGCTCCAATTCCTTCCAGAGTTTGACAGTTGACACCTTGTTCGACAACTTCAGAGTAGCTTCCAGTTCCTTCTGCGTGTTGCCCCCCGAGGCGAAGTAGGCCAGCGTCAGGGCATTCCAGATGCTGTAGGGGGAGAAGAAGAAGTTCTGGCTGGAACTCGGAGGGGAGAGCCTCTTGTACAGGTCCAGACCGAAGTCCATGATGTGAGAGAGGTCGGTGCTGTAGGTGGCCCCTTTGAAGTCGTCCTCAGGAGTCAGGCACTGGGGCTGTGCCACTCTGACGGCTGCCAGGAGGAGCAATGACGTCACCCACAACATTGTCGTTGTTCTTCTTCTTTATCTTACCAACCTGGAATAGAAATTGAACTGTAGATTGAAATATCACCACTGAGAGCATCAAGGCTCCTTGATGGATCCATCTGGCTCCAAGGCAGCTAGGGAGCGTCTGGGCCTGACTGCTATTCTTTGACGCTCACACCAGCACCTAAGCGCAATTAATAGAATAGAACATAGAATTTATGCCAAAGGTCAAGCACTGGGACCTATGAGGTCACGTTTCAGGAACTGTTTGAAATGGCAGGGAGGAACAGAAACGTTTGAAAGGTTGACAGTAAAAGGTTTGAAAGGTGTGTAACAGGAGGAACAGGAGGAACAGAAGTTGGAAAGGTGTGGCAGGAGGAACAGAAACGTTTGAAAGGTGTAACAGGAGGAACAGAAGTTTGAAAGGTGTAACAGGAGGAACAGAAGTTTTTGAAAGTGTGTAACAGTTTGAGGAACAGGAGGAACAGAAGTTTGGAAAAGGTGTGGCAGGAGGAACAGGAAACGTTTGAAAGAAGTTTGAAAGGTGTGACAGGAGGAATAGAAAGATAACAGGACGAATAGAAAGGTTTGAAGTCGTAACAGGAGGAACAGAAAGGCTTGAAAGGTGTAACAGGAGGAATAATATTATTATTATTATTATTATTATTATTATTATTATTATTATTATTATTATTCAGTAGATGACCCCTATTCACATGGAACAGAAAGCCCACTCAAGAAGCTTCCAAAGAATATAAAGGCGATAATTAGGAAGAAGAGATTCAACTCATTAAAAAAGAAAAAATAATTTTGCTCATTTTTTTTAATAAACTACTTTACTGCTATAAAATCTTATGTTAGTTAATTCATTATTTTTTTTTCTTTAAGTTGGTGGGATCTCTTTTTTCCGTATTTTCCCTCATCTCCTCTTACTTGTTCTTATTTATCTCCTTAATATTCTTTGGAAGATTCTCGAATTTCAAGTCAGTGGCCCCTTTGGTGGGCTTCTTGTTCCGTATGGATAGGGTTCTTCATCTTCTCAATAATAATAATAATAATAATAATAATAATAATAATAATAATAATAATAATAATAATAATAATAATAATAATAATAATAATAATAATAATTTTTGGAAGCTTGAAAAATAAAAAATAAAATAATAATAATAATAATAATAATAATAATAATAATAATAATAATAATAATAATAATAATAATAATAATAATAATAATAATAATCTTTAATAATAATAATAATTTTTGGAAGCTTGAAAAATAAAATAATAATAATAATAATAATAATAATAATAATAATAATAATAATAATTAATCTTTAATAATAATAATAATAATAATAATAATAATAATAATAATAATAATAATAATAATAATAATAATAATAATACCTCTTTTAAAAATAACAAAAACAGTTAATAAATATCCAAAGTATTTACCAAAAAATAGATATAAAAATCATGAGAAACTAAAAAAAAAAAAAAAATCAGTCTTATTATTTGTTCATAATATTTTCTTTGGAATACTTTTATATATATATTTTATTGACTCCTATGAATTGTGATCTAGGATTGAAGTTATGACGGGAACAGGGCATGAAGCCTGCAACCTCATCCTAAATAAAAAAATAAACAGATGTCAGAATATATATATATATATATATATATATATATATATATATATATATATATATATATATATATATATATATATATTATAATTTACATCACGGAGGATAAGTGTTTCCCAAACGGCTCACTGGGAAAAACCCAAACGTGAGTATTCCTTTGACCTTCGTCCGTTCAGGCCTTGAAAATAATAAAAAAAATAATGATGGTTGGAAAATTCCAGCAGGTACGTTTGGAAGAAATGCATTCAATGGAGATTCGAGTATAAGTGTTATATGTATGTATGTATGTATATATATATATATATATATATATATATATATATATATATAAATTTATATATATATATATATACTGTATATATATAATATATAAATGCATTTAAATATATATCTACATTCATTATACATGTGTATTTATATATATTTACATAAATGTAATTTGTATATATATAAATACATTATATGAATAAATAAATATATAAATATATCATATATTCCGCGTGCGTGCGTGCGTGCGTGCGTGCGTGCATGCAGGCGTACAAACGGGCAAAAAAATCTTGATCCAAACACGTTGCGCCTACGCTCGTAGACTTGACCTAACTTTCACTAGCTGTGCAAAAGGCTTATACTTCGCATTCCCTTTTACTCAACAACTAATAAATCACATTCTAACTTCATTCGCTCATTAATCCACTAAAATTACATATAATCATACAGATGTATCGGTTCCCATTCCAAGTTCCATTTGGAACTGGAACAATCCTGAAAATCCTTCTAAGAAAAGTGGCAGGAGAAGAAGAAGAAGAATTGAGTAACAACCAAAATCTTCAACAAAAATGTGTACCACCTTTAGAGGAGCTCACCTTAACATTAGCCCCCTCTGTACAAGGTCATATCTCAGCCTCTCTCTCTCTCTCTCTCTCTCTCTCCCCCTCTCTCTCTCCCCCTCTCTCGTGTGGGATTATTCATAGGCTTGTGGATTATAGGCCTACTTTTTTTTCATTTAGTTTCTATTTCTGTCAGCACCTGAATATATCTAGGTCTAATGTTTTGACATAGCCTACTTTCTCTTTCTCTCACTCACTCACTCACTCACTCCTTCTGTCTCTCTCTCACTCCGTTTCTCTCTCTCTCTCTCTCTCTCTCTCTCTCTCTCTCTCTCTCGTGTGGGATTATTTATAAGCCTAATGATTATAGGCCTATCTTTTTCAATTAGAGCCTACTTCTGTCAGTACCTAAATATATTTAAGTCTACTGTTACGACATACAATCAGCAACCGAAGGCCTCTGAATTACTTATCACTTTTTCCAAGATATTAATGAAATATTTATTAAATTCATCATGTAAATTAATGGAAAAAATATCTATTTGTCTGTTAATTTATTCATTCATCAGCAAAATTCTGTGAATTATTGTGGACGCAGAATGACACTATTAAAGTTAATCTGAACTGAATTTCAATGACATAGGTCTAAGGAATAGCTTATATAACTGACGACTCACTCGATCTGAATAGTTAACTACTTTTGATAGTCCTTTCACACTAATCCACAAATATAGAAAAATAGTATTTTTTACATTCATCCACAAAGAGTATACAAAAAGTATATAGAAGGAATTTTTTTTAATGTAAAATATATAAAAAAATTTTTCTAGAGAGAGTACGTTTAAAATTTTCTGTTTAATTCTATTACAACAACTTGTTTTCACAGGCAAAAATACATTGTTTTTCACTCCACAACAGGTAAATCGTCGCCATAATTATTAAAATTAATAAAACCGACATAAATACATGAAAAAGATTTTTTCCTGCGAGCAAAAATTTTCAGAACAGTTTTCTATCGTGAAATTCAACCCAACATTTTTTTTTTGTCAGAGGCATTAAACAAGACAGCAATTATATGTTGTTTCTCACTCTACAACAGATAAATCGTATATAATCCATAATAAAAAAAAATGTATGAAAAGATTTGAGGAAGACTTTTTCCTTGCAAGCAGAAGGTTTAATACGTACAGCTTCTAATCACGAATTAAAAAAAATATAAAAAGGTTTCCTTACGGGAATATGTTTAACTAAGTTTTATATTTATTAATTTCATCACAACAGTTCCTTTTCTCGGGTGAGAAACAGTTTGAAAAGCAGCAATTGCATATTGTTTTTCACTTCAAAACAGGTAAGTCGTAGCCATAATTATTTAAATTATATAATCCACAAAAATATAAAAAAAATGTATAAAAATGTATTTCACTCTAAGTAATATTTTTTAAGCTTTCTTTTCGGTATTTCTATCCAGGCAAATTCTTGTCATAGGTATAAACGCAGTTCGAAAACGCAGCAATTATATATTGTTTTTCATTTCACAACAGGTAAATCGTAGCCATAATTATATAATCCACTAAAAATATAAAAATGTATAAAAACGTATTTCACCCCTAGGGAATGTATTTAACAGTTTTCGTTAATTTTATCCCAACAATTTCTTATCATAGGTATAAACACAGTCTGAAAAACAGGCTAATTATGCATTGTTTTTCATTTCACAACAGGTAAATCGTAGCCATAATTATATAATCCACTAAAAATATAAAAATGTATAAAAACGTACTTCACCCCTAGGGAATGTATTTAACAGTTTTCGTTAATTTTATCCCAACAATTTCTTGTCACAGGTATAAACACAGTCTGAAAACAGGCTAATTACGTATTGTTTTTCATTTCACAACAGGTAAATCGTAGCCACAATTATTGTAAACTAATTAAAACCAAATATTCCAAAAACTCGAATCACTATCCCCCCAAACTCACCTGCTCTCTGCTGACGTTCACTTGCCTATCCCAGAACGCCACCCGCCCAAAAGTTATACTGAAAGAACTCCCTTTATCTCGCTTCTATTTTAGTTTTTTAAGTTTTTACGGAGGAGACAACAGCCCTCTAAATATTCTCCATTATTTTTCGCGTCTTCCCGTAACCTTTCGCCCGTCTTTGTGGGACGGAACCGCTTTAGATCTTGAAATTTAACGTACCGCTTTCGCCCGACCTTGGACGATTTCCACCCCGAGTGGCTTCTGCGCATGCGCGGCCCGGATGGCGGCGGATGGTGGAGATGATGGAAGACTGTAAACTAAGAACTTGAAATCCTCACTTTTACTTCGCGTTTTTAAGTACGATTCTGATCCCGACGAAGGCCTGGCGCCTTGAATAACTAGTGTGTGACTTAATCCTTCGTTGGGGGAACACTAGGAACTTGGTAAAGTCCAAAAACGTAAAAAATAACAATGAACAAAAATGGATCGATCTGCTTCGCTCCAGCAACAAGAGGAAATCGAACTCAAGGAGCTGGAAATACCGAGATTTTTCCTCGTATTTTTTTTTAACCTTCACCTCCTTCTTCCTCCTCCCCCCCCTCCTCCTTCTTCTTCTCCTCCTCCTTCTTCTTCTTCTTCTTCCGGTTGTCTTGGGGGAGGAAGAACCCACACGAAAACCTGCTTAGACTACGCCTTTTTGTTTTTAATTTTCGTTCTAGTTACCAATCCGAGACGCTCACGGACGGCCAATTTAATGATTGATCGTTTGCATATCTTTCGTAGCTTGGCGTTTCGTTAGGAATAAGGTTGTTTCCGTGGGAAAACGGATGATAACGTGTTTTTTTTTTTCCCTGAAAAATGGACTCAAATACGTATGATATGTTGTTATACGTTTTCCCAAAAAGTAAAAGTAAGTATAGCTTAGTTTTACCAGACCACTGAGCTGATTAACAGCTCTCCTAGGGCTGGCCCGAAGGATTAGACTTATTTTCCCAAAAATGGATGAGGTTATTTTTTGTCACTTGGTAAAAAAAAATAATAGTTTTTCCTTAATTTCTGTAACGTACGTCTTGGAATTCAAAGGACTGATTGAATTTCCGCTTGGGTAGTTTACAACACACACACACACTTGACGACAGAGCATCCCTCTCTCTCTCTCTCTCTCTCTCTCTCTCTCTCTCTCTCGTGTGCGTCAGCAGCCATTGCTCGAAGGAACGCAACTTCTACCATACAATATTCCTGTCTGTTTCTCTCTAACCACTGTTGTCTCGATTCACGTACAATCACCACTACTTGCATTGCCATGCAAGCATTCCGATCATATACTCATAATGTTCCACCGAATCTTCTGTATCAAACTGTATGTATGTTTCTGTCTGTGAAGACGCCAAACGTCTCGCCATTTCGCATACATTATGCTGCTGCATTGTATTCATTAATCTGTCTCGAATCTCATGCAAATGTCCATACGTGGAATTTCCTGGCCTTTCCACTGATATATGTTTTATCATTGTACGTTTATTATGTCTCTCACAACCGCCATCCGTTTGTCTGTCGACAAGCACAGATGTCCGAAATTCATTTCTCACTATAATGTGGTTCGGATTCCACAATAAGCTGTAGGTCCCGTTGCTAGGTAACCAGTTGGTTCTTAGCCACGTAAAATGCTAGGAGATAACCAGTTGGTTCTTAGCCACGTAAAATGAGTCTAATCCTTCGGGCCAGCCCTAGGAGAGCTGTTAATCAGCTCAGTGGTCTGGTTAATATATACAACAACAGAAGAGGGGGCGGGGTTACAGTTTGCTAATCTGGACAGCATGTTATTTAAAAAAAAAAAAAGACATTGGCAAAGGATCAAGGGATAATCCAGGGTGGATATTAACATTCCTGGTAGACGTAGCTTCAATAAACATAGTCTCTTGCAGATTTCTTTTCCGACGGTCGTTGACCTTGTAGATTAGCGTTGACTTATCCCAGTTCATCGCATGGCCTGTCTTAAGCCAGTGACCCGCAATGGCATTATTTGATGATAGCAGATTCCGGAATCTGCTATCATCAGTCAAACCAACAATATGAACTTGTCAGGAGGACACTGGATATCGGATGACATCGACGGGTTAATCCTGACCTCTTCTGAAGAAGGTGTTCCAGGAGACGCGACCACCCAGATGCATCGTCAAACGGGAGTTAATGAGGCCAAAAGCCACTAGGGAATTGTTTATTTTCCCTTCTTGGGAAACGGTCACCTACATACCATCGGAGACTTAATGCCACACCTACATATGCTTTGTATACATACCCTTGTAACATTTCTGCTTTGTATACATACCCTTGTAACATTTTATCTGTCCGTATTTTACCAGTGAACTGGGGCACAGAAGGAAGTGCGCGAAATATATGGTTGCAACATTCAAACTGTAATTTATTGGCCTTTTTTTTCTTCATATTATACTGTGGTATTAGAGTAGAAGACAATCATATATATATATATATATATATATATATATATATATATATATATATATATATATATATATATATATATATATATATATATATATGTTCAGTCAACATGCGTAATCAGTCATTACGAGTAATGACTGAAATTTCAGTCATCACGCGTAATGCACTTAGGGACATTTGATCCCCCAGGAGCTAGTACTAAACACGGCAAAATACATTTGACCCCCAGGGACTAGTACTAAACCGGCGAAACAGTGTGGGTGACTCACTGTTTCGCCGTGTTTAGTACTAGCTCCTGGGGATCAAATGTCACCTAAGTGCATTACGGCGTGATGACTGAAATTTCAGTCATTACGCATAATGACTGATTACGCATGTTGACTGTAACATATATATATATATATATATATATATATATATATATATATATATATATATATATATATATATATATATATATATATATATATATATATCTATATATATATATATATATATATACTGTATATCTAGTAGGCCTACAGTATAAATATACATATATATATATATATATATATATATATATATATATATATATATATATATATATATATATATATATATATATATATAACATAGGTGAGTCTTTCTATGCAAAATAACAAACAGTTGTTCCTATAAACTTGACTAGCCTAAACTATAGGCTGTGGCAAACTAAAATTTTCGCCAGCTAGTTATAGGATTATATGTTCGTTTTATGCAATCTAACGTCTTAGTGATTGAATTTTCGTGTATATTAGGTTAATATATATAGTATAGGTGAGCCCATCTATACAAAATAATAATAAAACCTTAGACTGTAAGGCTGTCAGTTATTGTTCTAGTGGCTTGTTTTACGTAATATAATGAATTACCAATTGATTTTCCCATAAAAAAGTCCAAAATTTAACTGTACATAGCATAATTTCTATTTATTGAAAATTGAGGCATGGAAAAATAGCCAAAACACGTAAAAAAACCGACGTCAAAAATTTTTTCATATATTTTATATAATGAACAATATAATGTTAGTATAGACTGATATTCAGAGGATAAAATAATCATTTTACATATAAGTAAATAAAAATATATGGACAGGAAACAAAATAAATACATTTCCAATACCTCGTGGATGTCACATCACAGAATAAAAACTCAACCTGACAAATGAGACTAACCGTCCATTTTTTGTTTGTTTACATTCGTCAGTTCGACTCCTCTTCTTCTTCTTAATAATAATAATAATAACAATACCTTCTGTTGTTCTTCTGAGTAAAATAATAATAATAATAATAATAATAATAATAATAATAACAATACCTTCTGTTGCTTCCTAATGAACGGCATAATATTCAATGGAAAATTGAATTTCAAGCCAATGGCTCCCTTGGTGGATTTGTTCCAGATGAATAGGGTTCTTCGTCTTCTTAATAATAATAATAATAATAATAATAATAATAATAATAATAATAATAATAATAATAACGACAACACAAATATTCTTGTCTTACCATAACTGAAGTCCGCAACCTGACTCATCACGTCGGCTGAGGCGGCATTGCTCGGAGCAACAGAGAAGTCTCGGCTTTGGGTTGACGGATTTCTGAACCCTTTCTTCCAGAGGCCCTTGAAGTAGACGGCATTCACAAGGTCCATACTGGCTGAGCGGATGAGGTCTTCCGTCACAACGCTGCTGATGAGGCCTCGCGTCTTCTGGCTGACGAAGGCGTTGATAGCACCAGCTGCAGTTTTAGCCTGAGGTAGTTTAGGTTGACATTCACACTGGCTTCCAGTTTGACACACAGTTACTCACACCATCAGACTTCTAAAGGCTGTTTTAATCTCTAATGTTGTATATTTACATCAACCTCACCCTTTTGAAGAGTTTTGGGCCTAATTGTGACCACTCCCTACCCATATCAAAGAGATCTCCATGCAAAATTGAAGTTATAATCCTCCAACAGTGAATACTGTCCACATGAATACAATATCTAGATACAATGTGCACAACAGTTTGCTGTGCAGTATTAATCAGTTGTCTTTATAGTTTTTCATAGGCCCTCTCAGCCACAGAGTGATCATATAGCCTGACAGGCTACCATACACAAAGTAAATCATGGAAATTTTATACTCACATTGTAAAAGTTAAGGATGCGTAGCTTATCCGGGAAAACAGTTCTGGACACTTGGCAGCAAAGTGAAGGACTCGTTGAAGTAAGTTCTGTTGGCCACATCGACATGTATGCTGACACTGCACTGTCGTTTGTATCTGGAAAGGAATAGTACTGTGCTAAAGATAGTTCATTAATAGAAAGAAAGACAGAATTGGTAGTCTATCACATTTCATAACTGTTTATCTCTGACTCATTTTATTTCTGCACTCACAAAAGCTCTAACCCTTTTGACAGTCGGTGCACAGAAGGCTTATCAACCACATGCAATCCTTTTGCCAGCTGTGCCTGGGTATTGCCTGCTGCCCCAAAGTACACCATGACCAGGGATGCCCAGATGCTGTAGGGGGAGAAGATGAAGTTCTCTGAAGGCTTCTCCAGGGTCAGTTGTTTGTAGAGACTGAGTCCAAAATCTACAATGCCAGAGAGATTGGTGTGTTTGTCTAGAGGTGGAATGTTGGCACTGGGCATGAAGCACTGGAGTTGGGGACCTCCTATGCCCAGAAGAAGCATCAAGGATTTGAGCCAGATCATGGTGCCAAGTCTGTAATAAGAAGATATTCATCTTTTAGTCTCATGTGCATCAACATCAACACTACTCTGTTCAGGATGGCAGCTGCACAGTTTAATAGTTCAGCAGTTTTACAGGCAGAGGAAGGAAAGACCTCTGGAATTTTGGAACTGTGATATGTAATTCTTTGGTGCACAGTTTCCATTTACATACTAGCTTCTACTCCACTGAAGATTGCTCTGGATATCAAATTATGATAAACGTACACATGAAAAAACAACAGTAATGAGAGTGGGTACAACCTATCTCTTTGTGTTATGTACCAAAGACCACAAGAATAAAAATCTTTCTAACACTGAATTCAAGCTCACACTCACCTGTAGGACAGAAGTAGTCAGAGTGTGCTTGCTGCAGGCACACACAGCCAAGAACTCCAAGGCACTAATCGTGGACACTTCAGGAAGCCCTTGTTTTGTAAACATCTCATTTGGAGTACGTGCCAGATGTATGATTATTACTCAGCATAGTTGGGTGAGTGGATACGTGTTACATTTCTAAACAGATCGGTATTTTTCACTCACATCTCTGTCCTGCTTTATACGATCTTAACGAACCCCAAATATTAGAAGGAATAACATTCATTAAGAAACATAAACCATCGTAACGTCTGACATTCCCTGCGAAACAGGATGATGAAAGTGGAAAAACCTTAAGAACTATGTGGCAACTCAAAAATCATTCTTCTTCTTCTTCCCAGATTGATTTGTGAGTTTCCTGAATGTGCCATCAGTCAGTTAGCAGCTGATTCTTCAGAAGTTCTTCTGAAGATTTATTGGAAAAGGCAAAACAAGAACGATTTCTCTCTGCATGAAATGTCTCAGTGGGAAGTGAAAATAAAAAAAAAAGTGTCTCTCTCTCTCTCTCTCTCTCTCTCTCTCTCTCTCTCTCTCTCTCTCTCTCTCTCTCTCTCTCTCTCTCTCTCTCTATATATATATATATATATATATATATATATATATATATTGATGGCTCGGTGGTATGGAAAAAAAATCGCTGGAAGTCGTCGCTTTCCAACCAGTAGGCAGTTTGAATCCCAGTGGTGACAAAATTCTGGCAAACTAGTTTTAAACAATACTAACATGGACTTAACCCAACCTAACTAACAATAGCATAGAAAGGTGTGTCCACTTTACATCAATCCCATCATCATAAGGTAATGGCCACTCCTCTTCACTTTCAAGGAACAGCAGAAGTTTATATGCTGTGTTCCAGAGTTTGCAATTTTTCTCAACGCTCTGCTTTTGTTATCAAGGTTTCTGGCTCCAATGCACAACTCTGCACTTCCAACTAAACTAGCGTTACTGAGGCAGACTTGATTCTCCCGAGTTCCTCTCAGATTAATTAACAGTGTCACCTTCACATAAAATTAAGTCTCCGGTCTTCAAAAATGTGTCTTCATTCCAATGCTCCCGGAACATTTCCTGACAGCTGTATTCTTCTCCATTGCCCTGTGACCTACAAATCTGCTGGATTCTTCTCCTATTGTCTTGTGACCTACAAATCTGCTGTATTCTTCTCCATTGCCTTCTGACCTAAAAATCTGCTGGATTCTTCGCCATTGCCTTGTGACCTTAATATCTGGTGGAGCTAAATTCCTGGTGGAGGCATCAGAACTAGAGATGTTCATGCCGAGTAGTCTGTGAGGACCTCGTGGTGTCTAAGAGGATTATCTAGGTTACCTTAGGGGGTCGCTTGTTACAGACACAGTCCACTAAAACAAACAAACAAATGAACTACATTGTTAGTTCGATGGCGAGTCTACAGATGACAGCACCATAGACACTCTAAGAGACACTGCTGAATCGAAGCTAAAGACTGCAGTATAAGTATTCTGTGATGACAACACTCTGTAACGAAGTGGGGATGACACCTGCTCCTTGGTCACGTAAACTTCAAAGCTCTGATATAATCTTTGCTAATGAACTGAGTAATGCTTCTTCTAAGCAAAGTGTTAGGAGGACTGAAAGTAGGAACATGCCAGTCATTATTTTAATCAATCAGAAACTAATCCATCTAAAAATTTGACTCTTATAACATTACTTCATATACCTGAAACTTTTTTTGTGAGGGATACAAGTATGCATACATGTATATGTTTATGTATGAAATTACTTTATATACCTGGGAAGGAGTGTGCATGTGTGTGTGTGTGTGTGTGTATAGGGTAGACGGACGAAATTAAGAGACAGTGGAAAGACAATGCAGATATACAAGACACAAAGTGTCCATCGATATTTGTAAAGGAAAAGTTTTTATGAAAAAGGCCTACATTGTAGATCACTCGCTGTGGGTCATTTGAAGGTTTTCCTGTCAGAGAATCTCATAACAAACTAGGACTAGCTCTGCAAATGCCTGGGATTTTTGATGTCCCCAATGAAGAGAACATTGTTCGTCAGTCTGTCGAAGACCATGAAGACGAATGGCTTGTTGCAGTGGAATTCGACAGGTTTTGGAGGTTTCATAAGAGCTATATCTGGCACTATAAAGAGAGCTGTTGCAGCTGCAGCCTCTGTTCCTTCTTCGTTGACGTCTACATAAGCTTTGTGGATGATGTCTGACACGGCCAACTTATTCTTAGAGCTGAACTGGCTCAGGTCAGCCCGACTCCCATCAAAGATGTCCACAATGCCCATCTTTTTCAGTGCCTTGGAGGAAAGGAAATGAAATGATTATTATTATTATTATTCTATGCCTGGGGAAAGACATCAGAATTGTGTATTTGAAAAACAAGCTAAGTCACCCTTGTTGCTCAACCTCACAGATCAAGAATCAAGGAGTCTTGTCAAGAAAGCCATTGTTTTGGCTTCATTGATGACCACAAAATCAACTTCTGACCAAAGCCAGTGCTGCTTACAATTAATAATCAATGGACCAGTCATGTAGCTAGTATAATGGTACCATACCTAGGCATTCCCCAGACCCATTGATGGTCCAATTTAATGAGAAGCCAAAAGGAAAAGCAAAGATATAAGTGTCTAGCAAACATTGGCAGTAAGCCAACAAAGTAACAACATTACGGCTGTGTCATACTCACAGTCACCAAGTTCTCGGACAGCTCTCCACGGAATTTAAACTTGGGGAGAAGCACGTCCACGCTGCGAGACTGCAGCTTCCCGGCACTGATGGCATCCCTGAGAACAGCACTGCTGAGTTTCTTGACCACACTGGCGAGAGAACGTGCTCCATTCCCGTTAGCATTAGGCAGAAGAAGGATCATGGAGAGGTTGCTCCCAGCGTAGGGCAGCTCTAGAACACGTGCGCCAAGTTGACTTGATTCCCCTGTTCAAGTCAAGTCAGATATGCATTCAGTTATTCAAATAAATTGACAATAAATATAACTTTTGCTATTTTCACATAATACACAAAAAACGTTGATTTTAAAATTGAAAAAGCCTCAATAAAAGATTACAACTTAGATAATCACGGCCTGTGATGTCTGTCAAGGTCAGCAAGCCTTGTTTATACAGTTGGTTGGGTGGTGGATTAAAATCAAGAATCCTGTATGCTGACACATGACCCTGCATGCAAGTGTTAAGAGGAATATGGGGCCTTGTGTGGAGCAATTAATTTGACTTTACTACCCAAAGGTGGCCTTCTCTTCTGGTTAAAGAACTAAGTAATAATAATAATAATAATAATAATAATAATAATAATAATAATAATAATAATAATAATAATAATAATAATAATACTGTAACGTAACAGTATGCTCAAGTCTTACCATAACTGAAATCTGCAACTTGACTCATCATGTCGACTGAAACGGTATTGCTTGGAGCAACAGAGAAGTCTCGCTTTTGGGTCGACGACTTTGTGAACTCTCTCTTCCAGAAGCCCTTGAAGTAGACAGCATTCACAAGGACCATGCTGGCTGAGTGGACGTGGTCTTCCGTCACGATGCTGGGGATGAGGCCTCGTGTCTTCTGCTTGACGAAGGCGTTGATGGCTCCAGCTGCAGTCTTAGCCTGAAGAAGGTTGGGTAGACATTTACACTGGCTTTCTGCACCTCAGTCTGATTCACCGTCACTCACACCAGCAGACTTCTGAGGGCTGGTGTAATCTCAAAAGTCTTGTATTTATAATATTTTCACTCAACAACACTTTAGACTTGTTTTGGACTTTCAGTGACTCCTACTTGCTCATATCAAACATCTGCATGTGAACTTTATACTACATGCCTATAAATAATCAACAAACGCCACTTACACATAATATCTGTATACATTACCTACATCAATTAGTGCAACAGTAGCAGTCTATTGTTTTTATGGTTTTTCATATGCCCTTTCAGCCTGACAGACTATCATACACAAACCAAATCATGAAAACTTTATGCTCACATTGTTGAAATTAAGGATGCTTAGCTCATCTGGGAAAAGGGTGAGGACGCAAGGTAGCAAAGCAAAAGACTCATTGAAGTAAGCTCTGCTGGCCACATCGAGACTTATGTTGCCATTGTTCTGTTGTTTGTATCTGGAAAGGAACACTAGGCTAGAGACAGTTCATTTACAGACAGACAGACAAGTAGATAGAACTGATACTTTATCACATTTCATAACTGTTTATCTTTGATTCATTTTACTGCTGTACTCACAAAATCTCCAGCCCTTTTGACAGTCGGTGAGCAGAGGGCTTATCAGCCACATGCAATCCTGCTGCCAACTGTGCCTGGGTATTGCCTGCTGCCCCAAAGTACACCATGACCAGGGCTGCCCAGATGTTGTAGGGGGAGAAGATAAAGTTCTCTGAAGGCTCCTCCAGTGTCAGTTGTTTGTAGAGACTGAGTCCAAAATCTACAATGCCGGAGAGATCTGCGTTTTTGTCCAGAGGAGGAACGTTGGCATCGGGTGTGAAGCACTGGAGATGGGCACCTCCTATGCCCAGGAGGAGCATCAAGGATTTGAGCCAGATCATGCTGTTAGGTCTGTAATAAGAACATACTCATCTTTTAGTCTCATGTGAATCAACATCAGCACTACTATGGGCAAGGAAAGCAGTTGTACAGTCGAATAGTTTAGCAGCTTTATAGGCAGAGGAGGGAAAGACCTCTGGAAGTTTGGCACTGTTCTATATATATATTGAACTCTTCGGTGCTTAGCTTCCACTTACATACAAACTTCTCTTCCACTGAAGATTGCTCTGGATATCAAATTATAATCCACATAAACATCAAAAAAAAAATAATAAGTGAAGGCATAACCAGATCTTTGAGTCATGTTCCAAAGAGCACCAAAACAAAAATCTTTCTAATGATGAATTCAAGATCACACTCACCTGTAGGACAGGCGCACTCCAGCCAAGAACTCCAAGGCACTGATTGTGGACACTTTCAGAAGGCCCTGTTTTATACACACCTCATTTGGAATACTTGCCAGATGTACAGCATAGTTGGGTAAGCTGCTACATGCCACGTTTCTAAACAGATCATTATTTTTTGCTTGTGTTTCTGTTCCACTTTTATACGATCTTAACGAACCCCAAACATCAGAATAACAGTCATTATGGAAATATAAACACGTCGCAACGCCTGACATTCCATCAAAACAGGTTGAAAAAGTAAAAAAGCTTAAGAAGCATGTGGCAACTCAAAAATAACTCCTCTTCTTCCAGATTGATAATTGTTTTCCTGAATGTATTGTCAGTCAATGAGCAGCTGATTCTCCAGAAGCCCTTTAGAAGTTTTAGCAGGAAAAGAACCATTTCTCTCCCCACAAAATCTCTCCGTAAGAAATATAAATAAAAAGTGAGATTCCTATGTAAACAGAATTCTTAAGGTGACAATAAAACAACTACCCAACCACTTACAATTCGATCTTGAGTTACTTTACACAGCCATAAGATCCACAGTAAGACACATAATCAGATGTCTACACTAACAACTTGAAGGTAGACTATCATCAGTGGTATTAGTCTTCTCTAGGTTGGGCTATCAATATACTAATCATGAAAATGTTCAAGATTCCTACTTTGTACTCCATATATAACCTAATATCAGGTTAATACAAACACACAACAATATTTAAAGAATGAAATAACAATTACACATCTATCCCAAAAAAAAGTATAAGGACAATAAAATAAAACTCCATCTCATTACCTTGTGGTGGTGACTTGTCACGCTCTATCCACTCAAACTAATGAACAACGCTAACTGCTCTTCTTTTGTTTGTTTACGTTGTTAGTTCGATGGCGAGTCTACAGGTGGCAGCACCATAGAGACTCTAAAAGACACTGCTGAATCGAAGCTAAAGACTGCAGTATAAGTATTCTGTGATGACAGCACTCTGTAACGAAGTGGGGATGACACCTACTCCTTGGTCACGTAAACTTCAAAGCTTTGATATAATCTTTGCTAATAAACTGAGTAATGCTTCTTCTAAGCAAAGTGTTAGGAGGACTGAAAGTAGGAACATGCCAGTCATTATTTTAATCAATCAGAAACGAATCAATCTAAAAATTTGACCCTTATAACATTACTTCATATACCTGAAACTTTTTGCGAGGGATACAAGTATGCATACATGTATATGTTTATGTATGAAATTACTTTATATACCTGGGAAGGAGTGTGCATGTGTGTGTGTCTGTGTGTATAGGGTAGACGGACGAAATTAGGAGACAGTGGAAAGACAATGTGGATATACAAGACACAAGGTGTCCATCAATATTTGTAAAGGAAAAGTTTTCATGAAAAAGGCCAACATTGTAGATCACTCGCTGTGGGTCATTTGAAGGTTTTCCTGTCAGAGAATCTCATAACAAATTAGGACTAGCTCTGCAAATGCCTGGGATTTTTGATGTCCCCAATGAAGAGAACATTGTTCGTCAGTCTGTCGTAGACCATGAAGACGAAAGGCCTGTCGCAGTGGAATTCGACAGGTTTTGGAAGCCTCTTTAAAGATGTCAATGGCACTATAAAGAGAGCTGTTGCAGCTGCAGCCTCTGTTCCTTCTTCGTTGACGTCTACATAAGCTTTGTGGATGATGTCTGACACGGCCAACTTATTCTTAGAGCTGAACTGGCTCAGGTCAGCCCGACTCCCATCAAAGATGTCCACAATGCCCATCTTTTTCAGTGCCTTGGAGGAAAGGAAATGAAATGATTATTATTATTATTATTCTATGCCTTGGGAAAGACATCAGAATTGTGTATTTGAAAAACAAACTAAATCACCCTTGTTGCTCAACCTCACAGATCAAGAATCAAGAAGTCTTGTCAAGAAAGCCATTGTTTTGGCTTCATTGATGACACCAAACTAACTTCTGACCAAAGCCAGTGCTGCTTATAAATAATAATCAGTGGACCAGTCATGTAGCTAGTATAAATGGTACCATATCTAAGCATTACCCAGACCCATTGATGGTCCAATTTATTGAGAAGCCAAAAGGAAAAGCAAAGATATAAGTGTCTAGCAAACATTGGCAGTAAGCCAACAAAGTAACAACATTACGGCTGTGCCATACTCACAGTCACCAAGTTCTCGGACAGCTCTCCACGGAATTTAAACTTGGGGAGAAGCACGTCCACGCTGCGAGACTGCAGCTTCCCGGCACTGATGGCATCCCTGAGAACAGCACTGCTGAGTTTCTTGACCACACTGGCGAGAGAAAGTGCTCCATTCCCGTCAGCATTAGGCAGAAGAAGGATCATGGAGAGGTTGCTCCCAGCGTAGGGCAGCTCTAGAAGATGTGCGCCAAGTTGACTTGATTCCCCTGTTCAAGTCAAGTCAGATATGCATTCAGTTATTCAAATAAATTGACAATAAATATAACTTTTGCTATTTTCACATAATACACAAAAACATTGATTTTAAAATTAAAAAAGCCTCAATAAAAGATTACAACTTAGATAATCACGGCCTGTGATGTCTGTCAAGGTTAGCAAGCCTTGTTTATACAGTTGGTTGGGTGGTGGATTAAAATCAAGAATCCTGTATGCTGACACATGACCCTGCATGCAAGTGTTAAGAGGAATATGGGGCCTTGTGTGGACCAATTAATTTGACTTTACTACCCAAAGGTATACTTATATTCAGAATAATAATAATAATAATAATAATACTGTAACGTAACAGTATGCTCAAGTCTTACCATAATTGAAATCTGCAACTTGACTCATCATGTCGACTGAAACGGTATTGCTTGGAGCAACAGAGAAGTCTCTTCTTTGGGTCGACGACTTTGTGAACTCTCTCTTCCAGAAGCCCTTGAAGTAGACAGCATTCACAAGGACCATGCTGGCTGTGGACGTGGTCTTCCGTCACGATGCTGGGGATGAGGCCTCGTGTCTTCTGCTTGACGAAGGCGTTGATGGCTCCAGCTGCAGTCTTAGCCTGAAGAAGGTTGGGTAGACATTTACACTGGCTTTCTGCACCTCAGTCTGATTCACTGTCACTCACACCAGCAGACTTCTGAGGGCTGGTGTAATCTCAAAAGTCTTGTATTTATAATATTTTCACTCAGCAACACTTTAGACTTGTTTTGGACTTTCAGTGACTCCTACTTGCTCATATCAAACATCTGCATGTGAACTTTATAACATATTCCTATAAGTAATCAACAAAGGCCACTTACATATAATATCTGTATAAATTACCTACATCAATTAGTGCAACAGTAGCAATCTACTGTTTTTATGGTTTTTCATATGCCCTTTCAGCCTGACAGACTATCATACACAAACCAAATCATGCAAACTTTATGCTCACATTGTTGAAATTAAGGATGCTTAGCTCATCTGGGAAAAGGGTGAGGACGCAAGGTAGCAAAGCAAAAGACTCATTGAAGTAAGCTCTGCTGGCCACATCGAGACTTATGTTGCCATTGTTCTGTTGTTTGTATCTGAAAAGGAATACTAGGCTAGAGACAGTTCATTTACAGACAGAAAGACAAGTAGATAGAACTGATACTTTATCACATTTCATAACTGTTTATCTTTGATTCATTTTACTGCTGTGCTCACAAAATCTCCAGCCCTTTTGACAGTCGGTGAGCAGAGGGCTTATCAGCCACATGCAATCCTGCTGCCAACTGTGCCTGGGTATTGCCTGCTGCCCCAAAGTACACCATGACCAGGGCTGCCCAGATGTTGTAGGGGGAGAAGATAAAGTTCTCTGAAGGCTCCTTCAGTGTCAGTTGTTTGTAGAGACTGAGTCCAAAATCTACAATGCCGGAGAGATCTGCGTTTTTGTCCAGAGGCAGAACGTTGGCATCGGGTGTGAAGCACTGGAGATGGGCACCTCCTATGCCCAGAAGGAGCATCAAGGATTTGAGCCAGATCATGCTGTTAGGTCTGTAATAAGAAAATACTCATGTTTTAGTCTCATGTGAATCAACATCTGCACTACTATGGGCATGGAAAGCAGTTGTACAGTTGAATAGCTTAGCCGCTTTATAGGCAGAGGAGGGAAAGACCTCTGGAAGTTTGGCACTGTTATATATATATATATTGAACTCTTCAGTGCTTAGCTTCCACTTACATACAAACTTCTCTTCCACTGAAGATTGCTCTGGATATCAAATTATAATCCACATACACATCAAAAAATAAAAATAATAAGTGAAGGCATAACCAGATCTTTGAGTCATGTTCCAAAGAGCACCAAAACAAAAATCTTTCTAATGATGAATTCAAGATCACACTCACCTGTAGGACAGGCGCACGCAGCCAAGAACTCCAAGGCACTGATTGTGGACGCTTCAGAAGGCCCTTGTTTTATACACACCTCATTTGGAATACTTGCCAGATGTACAGCATAGTTGGGTAAGCTCCTACGTGCCACGTTTCTAAACAGATCATTATTTTTTGCTTGTGTTTCTGTTCCACTTTTATATGATCTTAACGAACCCCAAATATTAGAATAACATTCGTTGTGGCAACGTAAACACGTCGCAACGCCTGACATTCCATCAAAACAGGTTGAAAAAGTGGAAAAAAGCTTAAGAAGCATGTGGCAACTCAAAAATAACTCCTCTTCTTCCAGATTGATAATTGTTTTCCTGAATGTATTGTCAGTCAATGAGCAGCTGATTCTCCAGAAGCCCTTTAGAAGTTTTAGCAGGAAAAGAACCATTTCTCTCCCCACAAAATCTCTCCGTAGGAAATATAAATAAAAAGTGAGATTCCTATGCAAGCAGACTTCTTAAGGTGACAATAAAACAACTACCCAACCACTTACAATTCGATCTTGAGTTACTTTACACAGCCATAAGATCCACAGTAAGACACATAATCAGATGTCTATACTAACAACTTGAAGGTAGACTATCATCAGTGGTATTAGTCTTCTCTAGGTTGGGCTATCAATATACTAATCATGAAAATGTTCAAGATTCCTACTTTGTACTCCATATATAACCTAATATCAGGTTAATACAAACATACAACAATATTTAAAGAATGAAATAACAATTACACATCTATTCAAAAAAAGTATAAGGACAATAAAATAAAACTCCATCTCATCACCTTGTGGTGGTGACTTGTCACGCTCTATCCACTCAAAACTAATGGACAACGCTAACTGATCTTCTTTTGTTTGTTTACGTTGTTAGTTCGATGGCGAGTCTACAGGTGGCAGCACCATAGAGACTCTAAAAGACACTGCTGAATCGAAGCTAAAGACTGCAGTATAAGTATTCTGTGATGACAACACTCTGTAACGAAGTGGGGATGACACCTACTCCTTGGTCACATAAACTTCAAAGCTTTGATATAATCTTTGCTAAGAAACTGAGTAATGCTTCTTCTAAGCAAAGTGTTAGGAGGACTGAAAGTAGGAACATGCCAGTCATTATTTTAATCAATCAGAAACGAATCCATCTAAAAATCTGACTCATGTATCATTACTTCATATACCTGAAACTTTTTGTGAGGGATACAAGTATGCATACATGTAAATGTTTATGTATGAAATTACTTTAAATACCTGGGAAGGAGTGTGCTTGTGTGTGTGTATAGGGTAGACGGACGAAATTAGGAGACAGTGGAAAGACAATGTGGATATACAAGACACAAAGTGTCTATCAATATTTGTCAAGGAAAAGTTTTTATGAAAAAGGCCTACATTGTAGATCACTCGCTGTGGGTCATTTGAAGGTTTTTCTGTCAGAGAATCTCATAACAAATTAGGACTAGCTCTGCAAATGCCTGGGATTTTTGATGTCCCCAATGAAGAGGACATTGTTCGTCAGTCTGTCGTAGACCATGAAGACGAACGGCTTGTCGCAGTGGAATTCGACAGGTTTTGGAGGTTTCTTTAAAGATGTCTGGCACTATAAAGAGAGCTGTTGCAGCTGCAGCCTCTGTTCCTTCTTCGTTGACGTCTACATAAGCTTTGTGGATGATGTCTGACACGGCCAACTTATCCTCAGAGCTGAACTGGCTCAGGTCAGCCCGATTCCCATCAAAGATGTCCACAATGCCCATCTGTTTCAGTGCCTTGGAGGAAAGGAAATGAAATGATTATTATTATTATTATTCTATGCCTTGGGAAAGACATCAGAATTGTGTATTTGAAAAACAAGCTAAATCACCCTTGTTGCTCAACCTCACAGATCAAGAATCAAGAAGTCTTGTCAAGAAAGCCGTTGTTTTGGCTTCATTGATGACCACAAAATCAACTTCTGACCAAAGCCAGTGCTGCTTACAATTAATAATCAATGGACCAGTCATGTAGCTAGCATAAATGGTACCATATCTAAGCATTACCCAGACCCATTGATGGTCCAATTTATTGAGAAGCCAAAAGGAAAAGCAAAGATATAAGTGTCTAGCAAACATTGGCAGTAAGCCAACAAAGTAACAACATTACGGCTGTGCCATACTCACAGTCACCAAGTTCTCGGACAGCTCTCCTCGAAATTTAAACTTGGGGAGAAGCACGTCCACGCTGCGAGACTGCAGCTTCCCGGCACTGATGGCATCCCTGAGAACAGCACTGCTGAGTTTCTTGACCACACTGGCGAGAGAACGTGCTCCATTCCCGTTAGCATTAGGCAGAAGAAGGATCATGGAGAGGTTGCTCCCAGCGTAGGGCAGCTCTAGAACACGTGCGCCAAGTTGACTTGATTCCCCTGTTCAAGTCAAGTCAGATATGCATTCAGTTATTCAAATAAATTGACAATAAATATAACTTTTGCTATTTTCACATAATACACAAAAACATTGATTTTAAAATTGAAAAAAGCCTCAGTAAAAGTCTACAACTTAGATAATCACGGCCTGTGATGTCTGTAAAGGTCAGCAAGCCTTGTTTATACAGTTGGTTGGGTGGTGGATTAAAATCAAGAATCCTGTATGCTGACACATGACCCTGCATGCAAGTGTTAAGAGGAATATGGGGCCTTGTGTGGACCAATTAATTTGACTTTACTACCCAAAGGTGGCCTTCTCTTCTGGTTAAAGAACTAAGTAATAATAATAATAATAATAATAATAATAATAATAATAATAATAATAATAATAATAATAATAATAATAATACTGTAATGTAACAGTATGCTCAAGTCTTACCATAATTGAAATCTGCAACTTGACTCATCATGTCGACTGAAACGGTATTGCTTGGAGCAACAGAGAAGTCTCGCTTTTGGGTCGACGACTTTGTGAACTCTCTCTTCCAGAAGCCCTTGAAGTAGACAGCATTCACAAAGGACCATGCTGGCTGAGTGGACGTGGTCTTCCGTCACGATGCTGGGGATGAGGCCTTGTGTCTTCTTTGACGAAGGCGTTGATGGCTCCAGCTGCAGTCTTAGCCTGAAGAAGGTTGGGTAGACATTTACACTGGCTTTCTGCACCTCAGTCTGATTCACTGTCACTCACACCAGCAGACTTCTGAGGGCTTGTGTAATCTCAAAAGTCTTGTATTTATAATATTTTCACTCAACAACACTTTAGACTTGTTTTGGACTTTCAGTGACTCCTAATTGCTCATATGAAACATCTGCTTGTGAACTTTATACTATATGCCTATAAATAATCAACAAAGGCCACTTACATATAATATCTGTATACATTACCTACATCAATTAGTGTAACAGTAGCAGTCTATTGTTTTTATGGTTTTTCATATGCCCTTTCAGCCTGACAGACTATCATACACAAACCAAATCATGAAAACTTTATGCTCACATTGTTGAAATTAAGGATGCTTAGCTCATCTGGGAAAAGGGTGAGGACGCAAGGCAGTAAAGCAAAAGACTCATTGAAGTAAGCTCTGCTGGCCACATCGAGACTTATGTTGCCATTGTTCTGTTGTTTGTATCTGAAAAGGAATACTAGGCTAGAGACAGTTCATTTACAGACAGAAAGACAAGTAGATAGAACTGATACTTTATCACATTTCATAACTGTTTATCTTTGATTCATTTTATTGCTGTACTCACAAAATCTCCAGCCCTTTTGACAGTCGGTGCGCAGAGGGCTTATCAGCCACATGCAATCCTGCGGCCAACTGTGCCTGGGTATTGCCTGCTGCCCCAAAGTACACCATGACCAGGGCTGCCCAGATGTTGTAGGGGGAGAAGATAAAGTTCTCTGAAGGCTCCTCCAGTGTCAGTTGTTTGTAGAGACTGAGTCCAAAATCTACAATGTTAGAGAGATCTGCATTTTTGTCCAGAGGCGGAACGTTGGCATCGGGTGTGAAGCACTGGAGATGGGCACCTCCTATGCCCAGAAGGAGCATCAAGGATTTGAGCCAGATCATGCTGTTAGGTCTGTAATAAGAAGATACTCATCTTTTAGTCTCATGTGAATCAACATCAGCACTACTATGGGCAAAAAAATGGAAAGCAGTTGTACGAAAAGAAAGATGAATAGTTCCAGCATATTTTAATAGGCAGAGGCATATTCTAAAGGGAAAGACCTCTGGAAGTTTGGCACTGTTCTATATATATATTGAACTCTTCGGTGCAATTAGCAATTTCCATTTACATACAAACTTTTCAACTCACTGAAGATTGCTTTATGGATATCAAATTATAATCAACATACTTTTTATCAAAAATAAAATAATAATAAGGCATAACCAGATCTTTGAGTTGTGTGTTTTGTTCCAAAGAGCACCAAAACAAAAATCTTTCTAAATGATGAATTCAAGATCACAGGATTCACCTGTAGACTCAGGCATGCTTCTTCAGCCAAGAAGAACTCAAGGCACTGATTGTGGACACTTCAGAAGGCCCTTGTTTTATACACACCTCATTTGGAATACTTGCCAGATGTACAGCAGTTGAAAGTTGGTAAGCTCTATCACGCCACGTTTCTAAACAGATCATTATTTTTTCGTTTTGTTCAATTTTGTTCTGTTCCATTTTTATATGATCTTAACGAACCCCAAATATTAGAATAACATTCGTTGTGGCAACGTAAAAACACTTCGCAACGCCTGACATTCCATCAAAACAGGTTGAAAAAGTGGAAAAAGACTTAAGAAGTTATGTGGCAACTCAAAATAACTCCTCTTCTGGAAAGATTGATAATTGTTTTCCTGAATGTATTGTCACATCAATGAGCAGCTGATTCTCCAGAATCTTTAGAAGTTTTAGCAAATAGAACCATAGGAAATAAAAATAAAAGAAATATAAATAAAAAGTGAATTCCTATGCTTTAAACAAAGACAATTCTAAGGTGACAATAAAACAACTACCCAACCATCTTACATTCTTCTTTCGATCTTGAGTTACTTTACACAGCCATAAAATCCACAGTAATATCACATAATCAGATGTCTCCTCACTAACAACTTTTGAATCTTAGACTATCATCAAAGACAGGTATTAGTCTTCTCTAGGTTGGGCTCATCTTTACACCAAATATACTAATCATCCAAAATAAATGTTCAAGATTCCTACTTTGTACTCCATATATAACCTAATATCAGGTTAATACAAACATACAACAATATTTAAAGAATGAAATAACAATTACACATCTATCCCAAAAAAAGTATAAGGACAATAAAATAAAACTCCATCTCCATTACCTTGTGGTGGTGACTTGTCACGTGACTCTATCCACTCAAAACTAATAAACAACGCTAACTGATCTTCTTTTGTTTGTTTCGTTGTTAGTTCGATGGCGAGTGGAGGAATCAGAGGTGGCAGCACCATAGAGACTCTAAAAGACACTGCTGAATCACCTTGTGGGGTTACTAAAGACTGCAGTATGAACAAAATTATTCTGTGAGTTTGACAACACACCTGGAGACTCAAGGATATAAATGTGGGAATGACACCTACTCCTTGGTCAGAATAAAGCTCATTGCTTTCATATAATTCCTTTCTTTACTATGTATTAGGTTGAATAAAAATGCTTCTTATTTAATCAAAGTGTTTATGAGAAAAGGACTCATATTAAGTAGGAACATGCCAGTCATTATTTTAATCAATCAGAAATGAATCTTAATCTAAATTTTGACCTTTTTTTATAACATTACTTCTGAAGAAGTATACCTAGAGGGCTGTTTTTAGAGGATACATATAAAACAACTTTTACATTTACAGTATATAACACAAATATAAAATTATTTGGTGCACCTTGATAATGTGGAGGTTACATGCATGTATTTATGTGTGTGTGTGTGTATGTAAGTATGAAATTGCTTGTCATAACTGGACAGGTGTGTGCTTGTGTGTGTGTATGTGTGTGTGTGTGTATGTGTGTGTCAGGGATTTCATTAAGTCAGACAGATGAAAAAGGACAATGTAAAATATACAAGACAGAAGATGTCTATCAATATTTTCATGAAAATGTTGAAAAGTTTTTATGAAAAGGGCCAACATTGTACTACATTATCAGGCTCAGTTGCTGTGGGTCATTTGAAGGTTTTCCAGTCACAGAATCTCATAACAAATTAGGACTAACTCTGCAAATTTGCAGGATTTTTGATGTCCCCAATGAAGAGAACATTGTTCGTCAGTCTGTCGTAGACCATGAAGACGAAAGGCCTGTTGCAGTGGAATTGGACAGGTTTTGGAGGAGTTCTTTAAAGATGAGAATCTGGCACTATAAAGACAGCTGTTGCAGCTGCAGCCTCTGTTCCTTCTTCGTTGACGTCTACACAAGCTTTGTGGATGATGTCTGACACGGCCAACTTATCCTTAGAGCTGAACTGGCTCAGGTCAGCGACTTCCCATCAAAGATGTCCACAATGCCCATCTTTTCAGTGCCTTGGAGGAAAGGAAAATAAATATTATTATTATTATTTTATGCCTTGGGAAAGAACATCAGAATTGTGTATTTGAAAAACAAGCTAAATCACCCTTGTTGCTCAACCTCATTGATCAAGAATCAAGAAACAAGTCTTGTCATTGCCATTGTTTTGGCTTCATTGATGACTGACCAAACAACATCTGACCAAAGCCAGTGCTGCTTACAACTAATAAATTGCTGGACCAGTCATGTAGGTAGTATAAATGGTACCATATCCAAGGATTACCCAGACCCATTGATGGTCCAATTTATTGAAAAGCCAAAAGGAAAAGCAAAGCCATTAAATAATTGACAGTAAGCCAACAAAGTAACAACATTGTAACCAAGCCATACTCACTTTCACCAAGTCATCAGACAGCTCTGCACGGAATTTAAACTTGGGAAGAGCACGTCCACGCTGTGAGACTGCAGCTTCCCGGGCTGATGGCATCCCTGAGAACAGCACTGCTGAGTTTCTTGACCACACTGGCGAGAGAACGTGCTCCATTCCCGTTAGCATTAGGCAGAAGAAGGATCATGGAGAGGTTGCTCCCAGCGTAGGGCAGCTCTAGAACACGCGTGCGCCAAGTTGTCTTGATTCCCTGTTCAAGTCAAGTTATTTTTGCATTCAGTTATTCAATTTAATTGACAATAAATTTAACTTTTGCTATTTCACAAGATAATACACAAAAAAATTGATTTTAAAAATAAAAAAGCCTTGATAAAAGAATACAACTTAGATAATCACGGCCTGTGATGTCTGTCAAGAGTTAGTGAAGCCTTGTTTATACAGTTGGTTGGGTGATTGATTAAAATCAAGAATCCTGTATGCTGACACATGACCCTGCATGCAAGTGTTAAGAGGAATATGGGGCCTTGTTTCCTTCAATTAGGATTATCAACTTTACTTTCCATCAGGCCAAAGGTGGCCTTCTCTTCTGGTTAAAGAACTAGTGTCTTTAATAATAATTTAATAACAAATATTAATAATGACTCTGTGCCTGGTTAATAACTAAACAGTACTGTAATAATAACAGTATGCTCAAAGTCTTACCATAATTGAAATCCGAAACCTGGCTCATCATGTCGACTGAAATTTTACTGCTCGGAGCAACAAAGAAGTCCTTCTTAATGGTGTTTGACTTTTTGAACTCTTGTTTCCAGAAGCCCTTGAAGTAGACAGCATTGATGAGGACCATGCTGGCTGAGTGGACGTGGTCTTCCGTCACGATGCTGCTGATGAGGCCTCGTGTCTTCTTTGACGAAGGCGTTGATGGCTCCAGCTGCAGTCTTAGCCTGAAGAAGGTTGGGTAGACATTTACACTGGCTTTCTGCACCTCAGTTTGACACACTGTCACTCACACCAACAGATTTTAAGCAGGCTCTTGTAATCTCTAATGTCTTGTATTTATATCATTTTCACTCAACAACACTTTTGACTTGTTTGGGACTTATTCTGATCCCTTCTTGCTCATATCAAACATTTCTACATGCAAGCTGTAGGGTGTAATCCTTTAAAGAATCAATAAAGCCACATACATATAAAATCTATATACATTGTCAACATCAATTGGCCCAGTAGTTTTAATCTGCTGGTTTTTGTAGTTTTTCACAGCTACTTTGATCATGAAACCTAATAACTACACAATTGCACCTAAAACATGAAAATTTCATACTCACATCATTGAAATTAAGGACACGTAGCTCATCTGGGAACACGGTCTGGACACAAGGCAGCAAAGCGAAAGAGTCGCGGAAGTAGGCTCTATTGGCCACATCGAGACTTATGTTGGCATTGCTCTGTTGTTTGTATCTGAAAAGGAATACTATGATAGAGACAATGCATTTGCAGAAAGAAAGATAGATAGATAGAACTAAAACTTTATCACATTTCATAGCTGTTTATCTTTGATTCATTTTATTGTTGTACTCACAAAATCTCCAGCCCTTTTGACAGTCGGTGTGCAGAGGGCTTATCTTTCACATGCAATCCTGCTGCCAGCTGTGCCTGGGTATTGCCTGCTGCCCCAAAGTACACCATGACCAGGGCTGCCCAGATGCTGTAGGGGGAGAAGAAGAAGTTCTCCGAGGGCTTCTCCAGGGTCAGTTGTTTGTAGAGGGTGAATCCAAAGTCTGCAACGCCAGAGAGATCTGCGTTTTTGTCCAACGGAGGAACATTGGCATCGGGCGTGAAGCACTGGAGGTGGGCACCTCCTATGCCCAGGAGGAGAATTGTGGATTTGAGCCAGATCATGCTGTTGGATCTGCAATCAGGAGGTATTCAGTATTTGTCATCCAATCTCATGAGCATGAACATCAACACCACTCTACAGTAAACGTTGCTAAATATTGAACCATAGTTAATATTCAACAAAAAATATTATCCTCGTCTAATTCCAAGATTACTTTTATTTGATATGATTTATTTTATAATTCAATAGAACAAGTGAAAGATTTTTATTTGAAATATGCCCAAAAAATTCCTCAAATATGTTCAAAAAATTAAAATAAACGCTCTAGAAGAGGTCCATTGGAGTCTGAACTGCTCTAAGAACCCAAAACAAAACATCTTTCATTTTCCTATGTGGAATGCAACTAGATAACATATCTTAGTGTGAAAGAATATTACCAGTATTAAAACAATTATAAATATAAAACAGAAAATGGCAATTATTGCTAATTCATAAATATTTTCCCATTATTCAATACAATTTAAATGGTCATGTCTTTGCTCATAATTTAAGAAGAATAAAAATATGGCAACTCTACATCTACCTCATCACTTGGCAAATCTATTTATAATTACTAGATAATCACTCAATGGTTTGAATAAACTTCATGCTTTCTTTTTATTCACACACAGACTTCAATTCCACTGAAGATTGATCTTGATATTGAAATGTAATAAGCACTCACATGACAGAAAGCAAAAATAATAACAATAATAAGAATCAAGAAACTTATATGTGTGTGTTTTGTTCCAAAGAGCACCAGAAAAGGAATTTTTGCCACTAAACTCAAGATGATGCTCACCTCTGAATATTGCAGGAGTTTGATGCTGTAGGATTGAAGGGATACTGGAGAAGTCAGGATATGCTTGCTGCAGGCAAACACAGCCTAGAATCGCAAGGCAGTGATTGTGGATGCTTCAGAATGCCCTTGTTTTATACAGACCGCATTTGGAGCGCATGCCGGATGCACGATGATTTCACAGCCATGCGAGTTGCTCTGCGCTATCACGTACCACATTTCTAAACAGTTGAATATTTTTCACTCACGTTTCTGTTCAACTTTGTACTGTCTTAGCAACCTAAACATTATAATGACATTCATTATAAGCACTTACACACGTGGAATACCTTTCATTTCTTCAAAATATGATGATAAGAAAAACACTTTTAAGAACTACGTGGCAACTGTGAAAAACCTGATATTCTTCTTCTTCCCGAAATGATTCGTGTTTTCCTGAATGTCCTTTGCTGCCTCGGAGGCTTTAATAGGAAAAGCACAACGAAAATAGTGATTTCCCTTCACACAAAAACTCTGTCAGTACGACCTTCATGATGACATAATTGTTATGCTGACGTAAGATCGGAGGGTCTTAGAGGAGAGTATTCTGCATATCTGAATTACTTAAAGGAATATCAATGTATATTGTTACTATGTGTATGTGTTTGTATGAAAATTTATAAAATATATATATATATATATATATATATATATATATATATATATATATATATATATATTTGAACCTCTTTTCATTCATTAGTTTCTTTAATAAACAAAAAATCAATAAAAACAAAGAGATCTGGACTGAGAAAATCCGGCAGCAACTGAGGCAGACAGAAGAGGAATTTTGAGTAATACAAAAAATTTGTCTATAGCTAATTTATTCTTTGCATTTCCCTTGTAGTCACTTCTTCCTGATGAACACTCAATAATATTCATTGAGGCTTCATAAGTTTCAAATCATGGCCTGAATGGGCTTGTTCCATATGAATAGGGTCCCTTTGAATAAACTAATAATACCAGAATATCGATAATAAGGCCTTCTTTCTAATGCAACATTTCAATCTCCTCAAACACATCACAATCACATTTATAAAGAAGTAGCACAACAAAAATGTTTCATCTTCTCAAAACCACAATCATCAATTCGATGTGGTTGAAAGTGTAAATTTCTTAAGGCACTAAAAGGCAAACAATTATACAGTATTTCATATGAAAGAATTAAAAAATGTGCGAATTTTTTTTTATAAACAATCGAATTTTCTGTACGGCGGCTACACAAGTATAATCAAGGCCACCGAAAACATATTATCTTTCAGTGGTCTTGCTGCATTGTATAATGGATATGACTATGGTCCATGAAATTTTAACCAAGCCACTTGGTCTATATCTTAATCGTTGCCAGAAGCATGATTATGACTAACTTTAACCCTTAAATAATATAAAAAAAACTACTGAGGCTAGAGGCTGCAACATTGTTACAGTTTGATGATTGAACTTGATGATAAACAGACCAATTTGCAGCCCCAGCCTCAGAGTTTTTAAGATCTCGGACAGAGAAAGTGCAACAGAAAACTTCGGATCTCTCTTTCAGACAAAGTCAGGGAAAATTATTTTTTTACAGAAAACTAAAAACCCATGAAAACCTATGGTTAAGAATTATCTGCTGAAAATGCTGATGGACACTCCACACTCAGGAAATAGTGGCACCTTGGATATTCCGTGTTTACAAAACCTGAAAACATACAACGCTCACGAAGCTGCCATTCTCAAACACAGAAAGCTCCAAAAACCGGAGGTCCTCAACATAGCGCGGAGAAAGTTGAACAGCTGGCTCAGACTTGATGTGATACTCGTCCTTAACCCTGCATGTCCAGAGTCCCAAAACAACTATCCATCACAGACTTCATGACTGATCAGAAGCCCCATACTGCTTAGTAAGACTGTTCAGGTGTCCATACCTTTACTGACTCTCTGTCACTCTTTCTTTGCCATCACCTCACTCTTCTTCCATAAGACAAGAGTTCAAACGACCTTCAGTGGCAAACATTCGGTAAACAATTGTTCTGTTTGTCCCAGAAAATGTCTTACCACTCCATGGAAACCACAATATATACAGTATATATATAAATATATATGCATATCTGTGTGTTTATAATTCCACCTCTGTGCCTCATCAGAATCTAGGAGAATAAAATAAGTATATAAAAATCTCGGATCAACATCCTCTACCCTACCCAGCCAATCAGAACCGAACAGAACTGGAACCTGTAAGTTCTTTATATCCGAATTTCATTTCAGTTGTACTGATGTATACTGTAATGTCTAAGACATTCTTTTTCTTATTAGAGGGAGAAGAGATTTAATGGTATGCAGATATGAAAGAAGGGTTTAAAATCAATAGAAGATCAAAATATCAATGAATTTAATACCTTCGATTCTCCTCACTGGAAGTTGGGGCATCTTCATACGATCTTCTTGTCGTAGTCGAGGCTTTGCAAAGACAAGTGAATCATAGAAGTATGAGGAAATCAGTACCTCAAGAGGTCACTTCCTGGCAACACTTCCATCATCTCAGTACAGGACCAAATACGAAAATAAATAGCAAAAAAATAAATAGCACAGTAGCCATATTGTCTATCAATCCACATCAAACTGTGACCACCAAACCAGCCATCATGAACTAATACTTGGGGCATGATATCCTGACCAGAATATTTCGACGAAACTCTAACAAATTAGTTTTAAACATGGCTAACATGAACACAACAACCAATGGTAGAAATGGCTCCTCAGTGATAAAAGTTCCTCCACTTCAATCCTCTTCACTACCAAGGAACAGCAGACGTTTATAGGTTGTGTTACAGAGCTCACAACTTCTCTCCATGCTTTCCTCTGCTACCAAGGTTTCTGGTTGCAATGCACAACTCTGCACTTCAGTCTAAACTATATTCACTGTGACAGACAGGCTTGATTCCTGCCAAGTTCTGTTAAGATTAATGAACACTGTCACCTTCACACAAAAAGGTGTCCAATCTTGAAAAATCTTCAAAAGTCTGTCGCTACTGTGAGCATTATCTCTTCCAATGCTCCCAGTACAGATTTCTGTCTCCAGCATTCTTCTCCATTGCCTTGTGACCTGCAAATCTGCTGTATTCTTCTCCATTGCCTTGTGACCTGCAAATCCTCTGTATTCTTCTCCATTGCCTTGTGACCTGCAAATCCACTGTATTCTTCTCCATTGCTTTGTGACCTGCAAATCCACTGTATTCTTCTCCATTGCTTTGTGACCTGCAAATCCTCTGTATTCATCTCCATTGCCTTGTGACCTACAAACCTGCTGTATTCTTCTCCATTGCCTTGTGACCTACAAACCTACTGTATTCTTCTCCATTGCCTTGTGACCTACAAACCTCTCCATTCTTGACCTAAACAGATCATTATTCTCTCCATTGCCTTGTGACCTACAAACCTACTGTATTCTTCTCCATTGCCTTGTGACCTGCAAATCTGCTGTATTCTTCTCCATTGCCTTGTGACCTACAAATCTGCTGTATTCTTCTCCATTGACTTGTGATCTCCAAATAACTGGAGATAAATTCCTGGTGGAGGAATCAGAACTGAGGTTTCATGTTAAGCAGTCTATCAGGACCTTATGGTGCCAAAGTAGATAATCTACATCACCATGTGGAAGCCACTTGTTACAGACACAATCCACTCAGACTTTTAAACAAAATTAATTGCTCCTTTCTTGTTTGTTTATGTCATGAGTTTGATGACGAGTCGACAGATGGCAGCACCATAGAGACTCAAGGATATAAATGCCTCAGAATCGAAGCTAAAGACTGGTAAATGTATTCAGTGACACTTCTCAAAATACAATGAAAGTGGAACATTAGCTCATTGTTCATATGGGTTTCTTTCTTTTATACAAAATGTATTTGGTTGAATAAAAATATAAACAGCCAATTCATATTTAATCAAATATAAAATGTTCTATGAGAAAATTTAACTAATATTAATCTTCCCATATTATATAAATACAGAATCTTCTGGTCACTTCTTACCAGATACGTATATAATTGCAATGGCCACAGTGCCATCTTAACTTCTCCAATTGTTCGCAATTTTTTGGATACATTAGCCACTAGAACACCTCAATGTCGAGAGATCAAGAGGGCATTGTGGCTGTTACAATACCATATTTTCATATAAAACAACTTTTACACGTAGATGAGCACATAACACAAATACAACATTACTGGGTGCACCTTGATAATGTAGAAGTTATATGCATGTATTTATGTGTGTGTGTGTGTATATGTGAGTATGAAATTGCTTGTCACACCTTGGCAGGTGTGTGCTTGTGTGTGTGTGTATGTCTGTGTCAGGGATTTGATTAAGTGAGACAGATGAAAGAAGGCCTCATAGTAGAAAATATTTACGGCAGAAGATGTCAATCAATATTTGTCATGAAAATGTTGTCATGAAAAAGTCTTAAGAGTAATGTGGAGGACACTGAGGATATAGAACTACATTATACAGGCTCAGTTGGTGTGGGTCACTGGAAGGCTTTCCAGTCACAGAATCTCACAACAAATTAGGACTAACTCTGGAAATTTGCAGGATTTTTGATGTCCCCAATGAAGAGGACATTGTTCGTCAGCCTGTCATAGATCACGAAGACGAAAGGCCTGTCGCAGTGGAATTGGACAATTTGCGGAGGAGCCCCAAAAGATGGGGCGGAGAAACCGATGACAGCTGTGGCAGCTGCAGCCTCTGTTCCTTCTTCGTTGACGTCTACGTAAGCTTTGTGGATGATATCTGACACGGCCAGCTTATCTTTAGAGCTGAACTGGCTCAGGTCAGCCAGAATTCCCATCAAAGATGTCCACAATGCCCATCGTTTTCAGTGTCTTAGGGAGAAGGATAAATAATATTATTAATATTACTTTTTATGTCTTGGGAAGAAGTTTGATATTCTTTATTAGAAAAATAGGCCATATCACCCCCTTCTATCAGTCTCATTGATCAAGATACAAGAAACAAGAGGTTTCATCACATAATCTATTGATGTTAAATTACTGACCAACTACTCTAGTTATGACCTGAGCCAACTTTTACTTAACCTTGCTGAGCACTGGTCCTGTGGTTTGCATCCAAGGATTAACCAGACCCAATGTAGGTCAACTTTACTTACTGAAAATCCAAAAAGCAGAGCCATTAAATAAGGACTGACCAGAGCAACAACGTTGTAACCAATTCATACTCACTTTCACCAAGTCATCAGCCAACCCTGCACGGAATTTAAACTTGGGAAGGAGCAAATCCACACGGCGACTCTGCAGCTTCCCGGGGCTGATGGCTTCTCTGAGAGCAGCGCTGCTGAGTTCCTTGACCACGTTGGCGAGAGAACTTCCTCCATTCCCGTTCGAACTAGGCAGAAGGAGGATCATGGCAAGGTTGCTCCCAGCGTAGGGCAGCTCTAGCACGCGTGCGCCAAGTTGTCTTGATTCCCCTGTTTAAGTCAAGTTATTTTTACATTTACTATTTCATTTAATGATGAATTTGGCTTTTGCTATTGTCACCAGATAATAAGAGAATTAAAAATGTTTTAAAAAATAAACATGCCTTGATAAAAGATACAACTGAATAAAATCAAGGCCTGTGTTGTTTGCAGAGTTAATGAGTTTTGTCTATACAGTCAGCTGGTTGGGTGATTGATTAGGAATAAGAATTCCCTATGCCATCATAGGCCATTGCATTCATTCCTCTTAAGCAGCCCCTACTTGAGTTTTCCTTAACTCTTATATGCTTTTTTCCTTCAAGTTGAAGGACTATCAACCCTCTCCTTTCCATCAGGCCTGGTAGACTATTCCATAGGCCTTCACCCAGAGGGTTAAAGCCAATAAAGGTTAGTGTCTTTTGTGTGTTTTACATTTCATGCCATTTACAAACAAATCCTTCATTGCACAGTGACTCAGTAGTCTTGTTAAAGAACTAGACCATATTAGCAATGAAAACAATATACTCAAGACTTACCGTACTTGAAATCTGAAACCTGGCTCATCATGTCAATTGAAATTTTATTGCTTGGAGCAACAAAGAAGTCCTTCTTATTGGTGTTTGACTTTTTGAACTCTTGTTTCCAGAAGCCCTTGAAGTAGACAGCATTGATGAGGACCATGTTGGCCTCTGCGGACCATATCTTCAGTCACAATGTTGCTGATGAGGCCTCGCGTCGTCTCTTTGACGAAGGCGTTCATGGCTCCGGCTGCATTCTTAGCCTAAGGAAGGTTGGGTAGACTTTTACACTGGCTTCCTGGACCTCAGTTTGACACACTGTTACTCACACCAACAGATTTATAAGTAGTCTCTTGTAATTGCTAATGTCATGTATTCATATCAGCCTCACTTTTTGACACTTTTGACTTGCTTTGGGACTTATTCTGATCCCTTCTCCCTCATATCAAACATTTCTACATGCAAACTGTAGGGTGTAATCCCCAAGAATCAATACTGGCCACATACATATAAAATTGATATACATTGTCAACACTAGTTGGCCCAGTAGTTTTAAGCTACTGGTTTTTGTAGACCCTTCACAGCTACAGAGTGATCATGAAGTCTAATAACTACCAGATGCACACTAAAACAGCAATTTCATACTCACATCATAGAAATTAAGGACACGTAGCTCATCTGGGAACACGGTCTGGACACAAGGCAGCAAAGTGAAAGATTCGTTGAAGTAAGCTCTGTTGGCCACATCAAGACTTATGTTGGCGTTGTTCTGTTGTTTGTATCTGAAAAGGAATACAATACTAGAGACAATGCATATACAGAAAGAAAGATAGATAGATAGAACTAAAACTTTATCACATTTCATAGCTGTTTATCTTAAATTTATTTTATTGTTGTACTCACAAAATCTCCAGCCCTTTTGACAGTCGGTGTGCAGAAGGCTTGTCTTTCAAGCGCAGTCCCTCCTCCAGCTGTGCCTGGGTATTGCCTGCTGCCCCAAAGTACACCATGACCAGGGCTGCCCAGATGCTGTAGGGGGGGAAGAAGAAGTTCTCTGAAGGCTTCTCCAGTGTCAGTTGTTTGTAGAGGGTGAATCCAAAGTCTGCAACGCCAGAGAGATCTGCGTTTTTGTCCAACGGAGGAACGTTGGCATCAGGCGTGAAGCACTGGAGGTGGGCACCTCCTATGCCCAGGAGGAGAATTGCGGATTTGAGCCAGATCATGCTTCTGGGTCTGTAATGAGAAGGTATCCAGTATTTGTCATTCATTCTCATGCTAATGAATATCAACACCACTGCATTAAACATTGCTAAATATTGAACTATAAACTAGAAAAATTATACAACAGAAATAAAAATATAAAACAGAAAACGGCAATTATTGCTAATTCGTAAATATTGTTCAAAGTTTAGAACAGAAGAAGAACATGGCAACCCTACTCTATCTCATCACTTGACAATTTTAATTATAGTTACTGAATAATCACTCACTGCTTTTAATAATTACATTCATGATTTCTTTCCAATCCAAACACACTTCTATTTCATAGAAAATTGCCCTGGACATTAAAATAGAAGAAGCATAAACAAGACAAGACAGAAATAATAACAATAATAAGAATAAAGAAACCATATCTGTGTGTTTGTGCCAAAGAGCACCAGAAAAGGAATTTTTCTATTATTAAATTGAAGATGATACTCACATTTGGATATTGCAGGAACTGAAGGGGTACAGAAGAAGTAAAGTTGTGCTTGCTGCAGGCAAACGCAGCCTAGAATCGCAAGTCAGTTATTGTGGACGCTTCAGAGAGCCCTAGTTTTATATACATCACGTTTGGCATACATGCCAGATGCACGATGATTTCACTTGCGAGTTGCTCTGTGACGTCAAGTACCACATTTCTAAACAGACAGAATATTTTTCACTCACGTTTCTGTTTCACTTTGCATCGTCATAACAAACTCTAAACATGAGAATGACATTCATTATACACACATGCACACAGAGAATATCTTTCATTGCTTCGAAATATGACGATCAACGACGGAAAAAACTTTTTTAAGAACTATGTGGCAACTGTACAAACCTGATCTTCTTCTTCCCAAAATGATTCACGTTTTCCTGAATGTCTCGTCAGTTAGCCAGAACTTTTTCTTTCCTTTACTGCCTCTGGGGATTTAGTAGGAAAGGCACGACGATAATAATAATTTTCCTGATTGAAAACTCTTGAGGACATAATCAAGTTGACGTCAGAGAGAAGAGTTTTAGATAATTATTGGAAAGGAATGTATGTACATGTATATATCTATATATTATTATCTCTCCCTCTCTCTCTCTTTATATATATATATATATATATATATATATATATATATATATATATATATATATATATATATATATATATATATATGCATTAAGCTACAAATGTCTTTTAATATCCAATTCGCTCTACCTCAGAAATAATATATTTTCATATATGTTAATGAAGGGAATTTCTTTAGTTGATAATAAGTTCGTCATCCTGTGGGCTTGAACCACAGAAGACAAGAACTCAGGACTACAGTGATGCCTTTAACCACATGGCCAACAAGTGAGGTATAAGTTTATACCGACTCCCACTTACAAATCACCGTCGAACTCAGGTATTTGTATTTAGAATCGATATCAACCCACCTCTTTGCTGACCATGTAGTCATTTGTCATACACGCAGCCATATTATGAATGAATTTTATCACATCATTGTGATTCATATACAAGCATTAAGCTACAAATGTCCGTGTGGTTAAAGGCGTCACTGTAGTCCTGAGTTCTTGTCTTCCGTGGTTCGAGCCCACGGGGACTTACGAACTTATTATCAACTAAAAATTCCTTCGGTAACATATATGAAAATATATTATTTCGAGGTAGAGCGAATTGGATATTAAAGGATGTTTGTAGCTTAATGCTTGTATATGAATCACGGTGATGTGATAAAAATTCATTCTAATATATATATATATATATATATATATATATATATATATATATATATATATATATATATATATATATATATATATACACATACTAGCTGACCAACCCAGCCCCACCTGGGATAACTCTGAATGCTCTGAATGACAACCAATAAAATCTCTCTCTCTCTTTCTTTCTCTCTCTCTAACTCACTTTTTCCCTCTTTCTCCTGCCTAACACCCCCTCCACTCTATCTCTCACTTCCTCTCCCTCTCACCAACCTGGCACTACCTGGGATAACTCTGAATGACAACTGATAAACTCTCTCTCTCTCTCTCTTTCTCTCTCTCTCCTCCCTAACACCCCCTCTACTCTCTCTTTCACTTCCTCCCTCGCTCTCTCTCTCTCTCTCTCTCTCTCTCTCTCTCTCTCTCTCTCTCTCTCTCTCTCTCACTCTTTCATTCTTTCATTCTCTCCCTCTCTCTCCAACCCTCCCTGTCTCTGTCCCTCTTTCTTCACCTTAACAACCCCTCTTCTCTATCTCTCACTTCCTCTCCTTTTTACTCTCTGTCACCCCTTGCCCAACCCCCACCCTTTTTGGTGCCATTGATGTCTTACCTACACAGTATTCTTTTCCACACAGTGAGTCATATGTATGTCGAAAGCAGGTACAATGAATTCGTAAAGTTACCAAGTCTAAGGGTATACCCAGCCCCGTTTCCCAAGCAGAACCAGCACTATTCCAGGGAAGCCCTTCCCACTCCATCCCCTTTGGTGCCCTTTCGTGCTAGTGATGTCTTACCCAGCCAGTTATGATTTCAAGATAGTAAGTCATACCTATGTATACCAAGTTTGGTTAAAATTGCTCAATGCATTTCAGAATTATGCTGGCACATATATACATGCAAACACACACACACACACATTCATACATCCATTTTCACATATTTAGATAAATGTGTGTGTGTGTGTTTATAATTCATCCTCTGTGTCTCACTAGAATCTAGTCAAGGCTTTGTAAAAACAAGCGAATCTAGGAAGTATGAGGAAATCAACACCTTAAGAAGTCACTTCCTGGCAACACTTCCATCATCTGCAGTACAGGACCAAACACGGAGACAACTATCACAGTAGCCATAATATCTATCAATACAAGTAATACAAGTAACCAACAAAACAACCGACATTAACCAATATTTAGGGCATGATATATTGGCCAGAATATTACAAATAACCTGTAGTAAACTAGTTTTAAACATGACTAACATGAAGAAACTCAGTGATCAAAATTTCAATCCTCTGTGTTACAGAGCTCACAACTCTTCTCCATGCTTTGCTCTACTACCAAGGTTTCTGGTTCCAATGCACAACTCTGCACTTCAGGCTAAACTATACTCCACTGTGACATTCAGGCTTGATTCCCAATAAGTTCTGTTTAGATTAATGAACACTGTCATCTTCACACAGAAGTAGGTCTCCAATCTTCTAAAATCTTTCGCTACTGTGAATATTATCTCTTCCAATGCTCCCAGAACAGGCTCCCTGTCCACTGTATTCTTCTCCATTGCCTTGTGACCCACAAATCTGCTGTATTATCCTCCATTGCCTTGTGACCTGCAAATCCACTGTAGTCGTCTCCATTGCCTTGTGACCTGCAAATCCACTGTATTCTTCTCCATTGCCTTGTGACCTATAAATCTGCTGTATTCTCCTCCACTGCCTTGTGACCTACAGATCCGTTGAATTCTTCCCCGTTGCCCTGTGACCTGCAAATCCACCGTATTCTTCTCCATTGTCTTGTGAACTATAAATCTACTCTATTCTTCTCCACTGACTTGACCTACAAATCAACTGGACTTAAACGCCTGGTGGAGGCATCAGAACTGGAGGTTTCATATTAAGCAGTCTGTTAAGACCTTATGGTGTCTAAGCAGATCATCAACCTTACCTTGTGGGAGCCACTTGTTACACACACAATCCACTGGGCATAACAACCAAATTAACCACTCTTCTTTTGTTTGTTTACATCATTAGTTCGATGACGAGTCGGCAGATGGCAGCACCACAGAGACTCTAGCATACAAATGCCCTGGAATCGAAGCTAAACACTGCGGTAAATGTATTCAGTGACTCTTCTCAATACATAACGGAAGTGGAACAATAGCTCATTGTTCATATGAATTTATTTCTTTGATACAAAATATATTAGGTTGAATGAAAGTATAAACAGCCAATTCATATTTAATCAAGTAGAAAATTTACCATGAGAAAATTTAACTCATACTCTTCTTACCATATTATATAAATACAGAATCATCTGGTCACTTCTTACCAGATACATATGTAACTGTAATGGCCACAGGGCCCTCCTAACTTCTTCAATTGTTCACATACTTTTGGGTATATTTCATTTTCATATAAAACAACTTTTTTACATAGATGAGCACATAACACAAATATAACATTATTGGGTGTAGGCTACCTTGATATTGTAGAGGTTACATGCATGTATTTATGTGTGTGTGTATGTAAGTATGAAATTGCTTGTCATACCTGGGCAGTGTGTGCTTGTGGGGTTGTGTGTGTCAGGAATTTCATTAAGTAAGACAGATGAAAGACGGCCTCATACTAAAAGATATTTATGGCAGATGTTTATCCTTATTTGTCAAGGAAATGTTGTCAAGAAAAACTCTTAGAGTAATGTGGAGGACATTGAGGATATTTGCCTACATTATACAGGCTCAGTGGCTTTGGGTCACTGAAAGGCTTTCCAGTCACAGAATCTCACAATAAATTAGGACTAACTCTGGAAATTTGCAGGATTTTTGATGTCCCCCATGAAGAGGACATTGTTCGTCAGCCTGTCGTAGATCATGAAGACGAAAGGCCTGTCACAGTGGAATTGGACAATTGGCGGAGGAGGTGCAGCAGATATGATGGAAATGACGACAGCTGTGGCAGCTGTGGCCTCTGTTCCTTCTTCGTTAACGTCAACATAAGCTTTGTGGATGATGTCTGACACGGCCAGCTTATTCTTAGAGCTGAACTGGCTCAGGTCAGCCAGATTCTCATCGAACATGTCCACAATGCCCATCGTTTTCAGTGCCTTAGGAGGGAGGATAAATATTATTATAATTACTTTTTATATCTTGAGTAAGAACTTGATATTCTCTACCATACAAATATGCCATACCACCCTTCTTGCTCTGCCTCATTGATTAGGGTACAAGAAACAAGAGGTTTCATTGCATAAGCAACTACCTTGATTCATTACTGACCAACTACCCTAGTTATGACCTGAGCCAGTGTTTCTTAACTTCACTGAGCAATGGACCTGTGGTTTCCATCAAGGATTAACCAGACCCAATGTAGGTCCACTTTAATGACTGAAAATCCAAAAAGCAAAGCGATTAAATGTGGATTGACTGTAGCAATAATGTTGTAACCAAGTCATACTCACTTCCACCAAGTTATCAGCCAGCTTTGCGCGGAATTTAAATTTGGGAAGGAGTAGGTCCACACGGTGACTCTGCAGTTTCCCAGGACTGATGGCTTCTCTAAGAGCAGTGCTGCTGAGTCCCTTGACCACACTGGCGAGAGAACTTCCTCCATTCCCATTCGAATTTGGCAGAAGGAGGATCATGGAGAGGTTGCTCTCAGCGTAGGGCAGCTCTAGCACACGTGCACCAAGTTCTCTTGATTCCCCTGTTTAAGTAAAGTCATTTTAGCATTTATTCTTTCACTTAAAGATGAATTTAGCTTTTGCTCTTTTCACATAATAACGACAAAAGTCAACAATAATCCAAAAATAAACCTTGATAAAAGAATACACTAAAAAAGTCAAGGCCTGTGTTGTTTGCAAAGTTTGTGGCAGCATAGGCCATTGCATATATTCTGAAAATTCCCTCCTCTTCTGGTTAAAGAACTAAACAATACTAACAATGAAAACAATACACTCAACACTTACCGTAATTGAAATCTGAAATTTGGCTCATCATGTCGACTGAAATTTTATTGCTTGGAGCAACAAAGAAGTCCTTCTTATTGGTGTTTGACTTTTTGAACTCTTGTTTCCAGAAGCCCTTGAAGTAGACGGCATTGATGAGGATCATGCTGGCGGTGTAGACAATATCTTCCTCCACGATGCTGCTGATGAGGCCTCGCGTTGTCTTGTTGACGAAGGCGTTCATGGCTCCAGCTGCATTCTTTGCCTGAGGAAGGTTGGGGAGACTTTTACACCGGCTTTCTTGACCTCAGTTTGATCCATTATCTCTCACACCAGCAGATTTATAAGTACGCTCTCGTAATTCTAATGTCATGTATCCATATCAGCCTCACTCACTGACACTTTGCACTTACTTTGGGCCTTATTCTTATCCCTTCCCCCTAATATCAAACATTTCTACAAGCTAGCTGTAGGGTGCAATCCCCCAAGAATCAATACTGGCCACATACATATAAAATCTAAGTACATTGTCAATGCTGGTTGGCCCAGAAGCTTTAAGCAACTGGTTTTTGTAGACCCTCACAGCAACAGAGTGATCATGAAGCCTAATAACTACCAGACACCCACTAAAACAGCAATTTCATACTCACATCAAGGAAATTAAGGACACGTAGCTCATCTGGGAACACGGTCTGGACACAAGGCAACAAAGCTAAAGAGTCATTGACATAGACTCTGTTGGCCACATCGAGACTCACATTGGCATTGTTCTGTTGTTCGTATCTGAAAAGGAATACAATACTAGAGACAATGCTTATGCAGGAAGAAAGATAGATAGATAGAACTAAAACTTTATCACATTTCATAGCTGTTTACCTTAAATTTATTTTATTGTTGTACTCACAAAATCTCCAGCCCTTTTGACAGTCGGTGTGCAGAAGGCTTGTCTTTCAAGCGCAGTCCTGCTGCCAGCTGTGCCTGGGTATTGCCTGCTGCCCCAAAGTACACCATGACCAGGGCTGCCCAGATGCTGTAGGGGGAGAAGAAGAAGTTCTCTGAAGGCTTCTCCAGTGTCAGTTGTTTGTAGAGGGTGAATCCAAAGTCTGCAACGCCAGAGAGATCTGCGTTTTTGTCCAACGGAGGAACGTTGGCATCAGGCGTGAAGCACTGGAGGTGGGCACCTCCTATGCCCAGGAGGAGAATTGCGGATTTGAGCCAGATCATGCTTCTGGGTCTGTAATGAGAAGGTATTCAGTACTTGTCGTTCATTCTCATCTAATGAATATCAACACCTCTGCATTAAACATTGCTAAATATTTAACTATAAACTAGAAAAATTATACAACAGAAATAAAAATATAAAACAGAAAACGGCAATTATTGCTAATTCGTAAATATTGTTCAAAGTTTAGAACAGAATAAGAACATGGCAACCCTACTCTATCTCATCACTTGACAATTTTAATTATAGTTACTGAATAATCACTCACTGCTTTTAATAATTACATTCATGATTTCTTTCCAATCCAGACACACTTCTATTTCATGGAAAATTGCCCTGGACATTAAAATAGAAGAAGCATAAACAAGACAAGACAGAAATAAAAAAAATAATAACAATAATAAGAATAAAGAAACCATATCTGTGTGTTTGTGCCAAAGAGCACCAGAAAAGGAATTTTTCTATTATTAAATTGAAGATGATACTCACATTTGGATATTGCAGGAACTGAAGGGGTACAGAAGAAGTCCAGTTGTGCTTGCTGCAGGCAAACGCAGCCTAGAATCGCGAGTCAGTTATTGTGGACGCTTCAGAAAGCCCTAGTTTTATATACATCACGTTTGGCATACATGCCAGATGCACGATGATTTCACAGACGAGCGAGTTGCTCTGTGACGTCAAGTACCACATTTCTAAACCGACGAATATTTTTCACTCACGTTTCTGTTTCACTTTGCATCGTCATAACAAACTCTAAACATGAGAATGACATTCATTATACACACATGCACACAGAGAATATCTTTCATTGCTTCGAAATATGACGATCAACGACGGAAAAAAACTTTTAAGAACTATGTGGCAACTGTACAAACCTGATCTTCTTCTTCCCAAAATGATTCACGTTTTCCTGAATGTCTCGTCAGTTAGCCAGAACTTTTTCTTTCCTTTACTGCCTCGGGGGATTTAGTAGGAAAGGCACGACGATAATAATAATTTTCCTTCACACGAAAACTCTTGAGGACATAATCAAGTTGACGTCAGAGAGAAGAGTTTTAGATAATTATTGGAAAGGAATGTATGTACATGTATATATCTATATATATTATCTCTCTCTCTCTCTTTATATATATATATATATATATATATATATATATATATATATATATATATATATATATATATATATGCATTAAGCTACAAATGTCTTTTAATATCCAATTCGCTCTACCTCAGAAATAATATATTTTCATATATGTTACTGAAGGGGAATTTTTTTTAGTTGATAATAAGTTCGTCGTCCTGTGGGCTTGAACCACAGAAGACAAGAACTCAGGACTACAGTGATGCCTTTAACCACATGGCCAACAAGTGAGGTATAAGTTTATACCGACTCCCACTTACAAATCCCCGTCGAACTCAGGTATTTGTATTTAGAATCGATATCAACCCACCTCTGCCATGCTGACCATGTAGTCGTTTGTCGCACGCAGCCATATTATGAATGAATTTTTATCACATCATTGTGATTCATATACAAGCATTAAGCTACAAACGTCTGTGTGGTTAAAGGCGTCACTGTAGTCCTGAGTTCTTGTCTTCCGTGGTTCGAGCCCACTGGACGACGAACTTATTATCAACTAAAAAATTCCCCCTTTGTGGTAATATATATGAAAATATATTATTTCGAGGTAGAGTGAATTGATATTAAAGGATGTTTGTAGCTTAATGCTTGTATATGAATCACGGTGATGTGATAAAATTCATTCTATATATATATATATATATATATATATATATATATATATATATATATATATATATATATATATATATATATATATATATATATATATATATACATACATACATATATATATATATATATATATATATATATATATATATATATATATATATATATATATATATATATATATATATATATATTTTTATATATATTACATACTAGCTGACCAACCCAGCCCACCTGGGATAACTCTGAATACTCTGAATGACAACCAATAAATCTCTCTCTCTCTTTCTCTCTAACTCACTTTTTCCCTTTTTCTCCTGCCTGACACCCCCTCCACTCTATCTCTCACTTCCTCTCCCTCTCACCAACCTGGCACTACCTGGGATAACTCTGAATGACAACTGATAAACTCTCTCTCTCTCTCTCTTTCTCTCTCTCTCCTCCCTAACACCCCCTCTACTCTCTCTTTCACTTCCTCCCTCGCTCTCTCTCTCTCTCTCTCTCATTCTTTCATTCTCTCCCTCTCTCTCCAACCCTCCCTGTCTCTGTCCCTCTTTCTTCACCTTAACACCCCCTCTTCTCTATCTCTCACTTCCTCTCCTTCTCACTCTCTCTCTGTCACCCCTTGCCCAACCCCCACCCTTTTTGGTGCCATTGTTGTCTTACCTACACAGTATTCTTTTCCACACAGTGAGTCATATGTATGTCGAAAGCAGGTACAATGAATTCGTAAAGTTACCAAGTCTAAGGGTATACCCAGGGCCGTTTCCCAGGCAGAACCAGCACTATTCCAGGTAAGCCCTTCCCACTCCATCCCCTTTGGTGCCCTTTTGTGCTAGTGATGTCTTACCCAGCCAGTTATGATTTCAAGATAGTAAGTCATACCTATGTATACCAAGTTTGGTTAAAATTGCTCAATGCATTTCCCAGTTATGCTGGCACATATATACATGCAAACACACACACACACACACACACATACATTCATACATCCATTTTAACATATTTAGATATATGTGTGTGTGTGTGTTTATAATTCATCCTCTGTGTCTCACTAGAATCTAGTCAAGGCTTTGTAAAAACAAGCGAATCTAGGAAGTATGAGGAAATCAACACCTTAAGAAGTCACTTTCTGGCAACACTTCCATCATCTGCAGTACAGGACCAAACATGGAGACAACTATCACAGTAGCCATAATATCTATCAATACAAGTAATACAAGTAACCAACAAAACAACCGACATTAACCAATATTTAGGGCATGATATATTGGCCAGAATATTACAAATAACCTGTAGTAAACTAGTTTTAAACATGACTAACATGAGGACCGCAATCCATTGTAGAAATGCCTCCTCAGTGATCAAAGTTCCTCCATTTCAATCCTCTGTGTTACAGAGCTCACAACTCTTCTCCATGCTTTGCTCTACTACTAAGGTTTCTGGTTCCAATGCACAACTCTGCACTTCAGGCTAAACTATACTCCACTGTGACATTCAGGCTTGATTCCCAATAAGTTCTGTTTAGATTAATGAACACTGTCATCTTCACACAGAAGTAGGTCTCCAATCTTCTAAAATCTTTCGCTACTGCCAACATTATCTCTTCCAATGCTCCCAGAACAGACTCCCTGTCCACTGTATTCTTCTCCATTGCCTTGTGACCTACAAATCTGCTGTATTCTTCTCCATTGCCTTGTGACCTACAAATCTGCTGTATTCTTCTCCATTGCCTTGTGACCTACAAATCTGCTGTATTCTTCTCCATTGACCCACAGATCCGTTGAAATCTTCCCCGTTTGTGACCTGCAAATCCACCGTATTCTTCTCCACTGCCTTGTGAACTATAAATCTGCTCTATTCTTCTCCACTGACTTGACCTACAAATCAACTGGACTTAAACGCCTGGTGGAGGCATCAGAACTGGAGGTTTCATATTAAGCAGTCTGTTAAGACCTTATGGTGTCTAAGCAGATCATCAACCTTACCTTGTGGGAGCCACTTGTTACACACACAATCCACTGGGAATAACAACCAAATTAACCACTCTTCTTTTGTTTGTTTACATCATTAGTTCGATGACGAGTCGGCAGATGGCAGCACCACAGAGACTCTAGCATACAAATGTCCTGGAATCGAAGCTAAACACTGCGGTAAATGTATTCAGTGACTCTTCTCAATACATAACGGAAGTGGAACTAAAGCTCATTGTTCATGTGAATTTATTTCTTTGATACAAAATATATTAGGTTGAATGAAAGTATAAACAGCCAATTCATATTTAATCAAGTAGAAAATTTACCATGAGAAAATTTAACACATATTAATCTTACCATATTATATAAATACAGAATCATCTGGTCACTTCTTACCAGATACATATGTAACTGTAATGGCCACAGGGCCCTCCTAACTTCTTCAATTGTTCACATACTTTTTGGGTATATTTCTCACTACAAAACAACTTTTACACATAGATGAGCACTTAACACAAATATAACATTATTGGGTGTACCTTGATATTGTAGAGGTTACATGCATATATTTATGTGCGTGTGTATGTAAGTATGAAATTGCTTGTCATACCTGGGCAGTGTGTGTTTGTGGGGTTGTGTGTGTCAGGAATTTCATTAAGTAAGACAGATGAAAGACGGCCTCATACTAAAAGATATTTATGGCAGATGTTTATCCATATTTGTCATGGAAATGTTGTCAAGAAAAATTCTTAAGAGTAATGTGGAGGACATTGAGGATATATGCCTACATTATACAGGCTCAGTGGCTTTGGGTCACTGGAAGGCTTTCCAATCACAGAATCTCACAATACATTAGGACTAACTCTGGAAATTTGCAGGATTTTTGATGTCCCCCATGAAGAGGACATTGTTCGTCAGCCTGTCGTAGATCATGAAGACGAAAGGCCTGTCGCAGTGGAATTGGACAATTGGTGGAGGAGCTGCGATAGATGTGATGGAAATGACGACAGCTGTTGCAGCTGCAGCCTCTGTTCCTTCTTCATTAACGTCTACATAAGCTTTGTGGATGATGTCTGACACCGCCAACTTATCTTTAGAGCTGAACTGGCTCAGGTCAGCCAGATTCTCATCGAACATGTCCACAATGCCCATCGTTTTCAGTGCCTTAGGTGGAAGGATAAATATCATTATAATTACCTTTTATATCTTGAGTAAGAACCTGATATTCTCTATCATAAAAATATGCCATATCACCCTTCTTGCTCTGCCTCATTGATTAAGATACAAGAAACAAGAGGTTTCATTGCATAAGCAACTACCTTGATTCATTACTGACCAACTACCCTAGTTATGACCTAAGCCAGTGTTTCTTCACTGAGCAATGGACCTGTGGTTTCCATTCAAGGATTAACCACACCCGATGAAGGTCCACTTTACTTGCTGAAAATCCAAAAAGCAAAGCCATTAAATAAGGGCTGACCAGAGCAACAACGTTGTAACCAAGCCATACTCACTTTCACCAAGTCATCAGCCAGCTCTGCACGGAATTTAAACTTGGGAAGGCGTAGGTCTACACGGTGAAGCTGCAGCTTCCCAGGGCTGATGGCTTCTCTAAGAGCAGTGCTGCTGAGTCCCTTGACCACGTTGGCGAGAGAACTTCCTCCATTCCCGTTCGAATTTGGCAGAAGAAGGATCATGGCCAGGTTGCTCCCAGCGTAGGGCAGCTCTAGCACGCGTGCGCCAAGTTGTCTTGATTCCCCTGTTTAAGTCAAGTTATTTTTACATTTACTATTTCATTTAATGGTGAATTTGGCTTTTGCTATTGTCACAAGAACATAACACAAATAAAAATGATTTAAAAAGTAAACATGCCTTGATAAAATACAACTGAAAAAAGTCAAGGTCTGTGTTGTTTGCAGAGTTAAAGAGTTTTGTCTACACAGTCAGCTGGTTGGGTGACTGATTAGGAATAAGAATCCCCTATGCCATCATACGCCATTGCATGCATTCCTCTTAAGCAGTCCCTACTTGAGTTTTCCTTTTAACTCTTACATGCTTTTTTCCTTCAAGTTGGAGGACTATCAACTCTCTCTTTTCCATCAGGCCTGGTAGACTGTTCCATAGGCCTTCACCTAGAGGGTTAAACCCAATACTAGTGTCTTTAGTGTGCTTTACATTTCAAGCCATTTACAAACAAATCCTTCATTGCACAGTGACTCTGTAGTCTGGTTAAACAACTAGACTATACTAATAATGACAATGCTATACACAATACTTACCGTACTTGAAATCCGAAACCTGGCTCATCATGTCTACTGAAATTTTGTTGCTCGGAGCAACAAAGAAGTCCTTCTTCTGGGTATTTGACTTTTTGAACTCTTGTTTCCAGAAGCCCTTGAAGTAGACAGCATTAATGAGGATCATGCTGGCCGTGCGGACGATATCTTCCGTCACAATGTTGCTGATAAGGCCTCGCGTCGTCTTGTTGACGAAGGCGTTCATGGTTCCAGCTGCATTCGTAGCCTGCGGAAGGTTGGGTAGAATTTTACCTCAGTTTGACACACTGTTACTCACACCAACAGATTTATAAGTAGGCTCTTGTAATTGCTAGTGTCATGTATTCAAATCAGCCTCAATCATTGACACTTTTGACTTGCTTTGGGACTTATTCTGATCCCTTCTCCCTCATATCAAATATTTCTACATGCACGCTGTAGGGTATAATCCTCCAAGAATCAATACTGGCCACACATAAAATCTATATACATTGTCAACACTAGTTGTCCCAGTAGTTTTAAGCAACTGATTTTTGTAGACCCCTCACAGCTACAGAGTGATCATGAAGCATAATAACTACCAGATGCACACTAAAACATAGGAATTTCATACTCACATCAAGGAAATTAAGGACACGTAGCTCATCTGGGAACACAGTGTGGACACAAGGCAACAAAGCCAAAGCCTCGTGGACATAGACTCTGTTGGCCACATCGAGACTTATGTTGGCATTGCTCTGTTGTTTGTATCTGAAAAGGAATACAATACTAGAGACAATGCATATACAAAAAGAAAGATAAATAGATAGATAGAACTAAAACTTTATCACATTTCATAGCTGTTTACCTTAAGTTCATTTTATTGTTGTACTCACAAAATCTCTAGCCCTTTTGATAGTCGATGTGCAGAGGGCTTGTCTCTCAATCGCAGTCCCTCCCCCAGCTGTGCCTGGGTATTGCCTGCTGCCCCAAAGTACACCATGACCAGGGCTGCCCAGATGCTGTAGGGGGAGAAGAAGAAGTTCTCTGAAGGCTTCTCCAGTGTCAGTTGTTTGTAGAGGGTGAATCCAAAGTCTGCAACGCCAGAGAGATCTGCGTTTTTGTCCAACGGAGGAATGTTGGCATCAGGCGTGAAGCACTGGAGGTGGGCACCTCCTATGCCCAGGAGGAGAATTGCGGATTTGAGCCAGGTCATGCTGCTGGGTCTGTAATGAGAGGGTATTCAGTACTTGTTATTTATTCTCATGTGAATGAGCATCAATACCACGTCATTAAATATTGCTAAATATTGAAATATAAACTAGAAAAATTATTATCCTTGTCGAATTCTAAGATCACTTTGATTTTATATGATTTGATTTTTTAATTCAATAGAACACCCATTCTTTATATACAAAAGAAATATAAAAATAAAACACAAAATGACAATTACTGAAATTCACAAATATTTTCCCATTATTCAGTATTACATGAAAGACACAAATGTTCATGCATTTGTTCATAGTTTAGAACAGAATAAGAACATGGCAACTCTACTCTATCTCATCACTTGACAATTTTAATTATAGTTACTAAATAATCACTCACTGCTTTTAATAATCACATTCATGATTTCTTTCCAATCCAAACACACTTCTATTTCATGGAAAATTGCCCTGGACATTAAAATAGAAGAACCATAAACAAGATAGAAAGAAAAAATAATAACAATAATAAGAATAAAGAAACCATGTGTGTGTGTTTTGTTTCAAAGAGCACAGAAAAGGAATTTTCCTATCATTAAATTGAAGGTGATACTCACATTTGGTTATTGCAGGAACTGAAGGTGTACAGAAGAAGTCCAGTTGTGCTTGCTGCAGGCAAACACAGTCTATTATAGTGGACTCTTCGGGAAGCCCTTGTTTTATATACCCCACGTTCAGCATACATGCCAGATGCATGATGATTCTACAGACGAGTGAGTTGCTCTGTGACGTCAAGTACCACATTTCTAAACAGATGAATATTTTTCACTCACGTTTCTGTTTCACTTTGCATCGTCATAACAAACTCTAAAAATGAGAATGATTTCATTATACACACATGTACACAGAGATTATCTTTCATTTCTTCGAAATATGACAATGACAAAGGAAGAAAGTTTTAAGAGCTACGTGGCAACTGTAAAAATCCGATCTTCTTCTTCTTCCCAAAATGATTCGTGTTTTCCTGAATGTCTCGTCAGTTAGCCAGAACTTTTTTCTCTCCTTTGCAGCCTCGGGGGACTAAGTAGGAATAGCACGACGAAAACTCTTGAGGACATAAACAAGTTGACGTCAGAGAGAAGAATTTTAGATAATTATGGGAAAGGAATGTATTTGTATGTATATATCAATATGTATTGTCTCTCTCTCTCTCTCTCTCTCTCTCTCTCTCTCTCTATAAATAAATAAATAATATATATATATATATATATATATATATATATATATATATATATATATATATATATATATATATATATATATATATATATATATATATATATATATATATATATATATGTGTGTGTGTGTGTGTGTGTGTGTGTGTGTGTGTGTGTGTGTGTATACTAACTGACCAACCCAGCCCTGACTGGGATAACTCTGAATGCTCTGAATGACAACCAATAAATCTCTCTCACACTCTCTCTCTCTCTCTCTAACTCACTTTTTCCTTCTTTCTCCTGCCTAACACTTCCTCTCCCTCCCACCAACCAGGTGCTACCTGGGATAACTCTGAATGACAACCGATAAACTCTCTCTCTCTCTCTCCTAACACACAACTCTCTCTCTCTCTCCTTCTTTCACTCTCTCCCTCTCTCTCCAACCCTCCCTGTCTCTTTCCCTCTTTCTTCTCCTTAACACCCCCTCTTCTCTATCTCTCACTTCCTCTCCTTCTCACTCTCTCTCTGTCACCCCTTTCCCAACCCCACCCTCTTTGGTGGCATTGATGCCTTACCCACACAGTATTCTTTTCCAGATAGTAAAAAAAAATTTAAGTGTACCTTAGTTTTACCAGACCACTGAGCTGATTAACAGCTCTCCTAAAGAGGGCTGGCCCAAAGGATTAGACTTATTTTACGTGGCTAAGAACCAATTGGTTACTTAGCAACGGGACCTACAGCTTATTGTGGAATCCGAACCACATTATAGCGAGAAATTAATTTCTATCACCAGAAATAAATTCCTCTAACTCTTCATCAGTCGGCCGGAGACTCGAACTCGGGACTGGCGAGTGCCAGTCCACAGCTCTACCGACTCGTCCAACGAAGAGCTGACAGTAAGTCATACGTATACCGAAATTTGGTACGATGAATTTGTAAAGTTATCAAGTCTAAGGGTATATCCAGCCCTGTTTCATGGGCAGAACCAGCACGGTTCCAGGGAAGTCCTTCCCACTCCATCCCCTTTGGTGCCCTTTCGTGCTAGTGATGTGTTATCGCCCCAGTGCTGATTTCAAGATAGTAAGTCATACCTATGTATACCAAGTTTGGTTAAACTTGCTCAATGCACTTCAGAGTTATGCTGGCACATATATACATGCAAACACAAACACACACATACACATACATACATACATACATCCATTTTCATATATATAGATATATGTGTATATGTGTTTGTGTGTTTATAATTCAACCTCTGTGTCTCACTAGAATCTAGTTAAGGCTTTGTAAAAGCAAGCGAACCCAGGAAGTATGAGGAAATCAACACCTTAAGAGGTCACTTTCTATCAACACTTCCATCATCTCCAGTACAGGGCGAAACACAAAGATAACTAGCACAGTAGCCATATTATCTATCAATACACGTAAAACCAGTAACCACAAAACCAACAAACATTAACTAATATTTATGGCATGATATATTGGCCATAATATTACAAATAAACTCTAGCAAACTGTTTTAAACATGAACACAGCAACCCATTGTAGAAATGGCTCCTCAGTGATCAAAGTTCCTCCATTTCAATCCTCTTCACTACCAAGGAACAGCATTAAGTTTATAGGCTGTGTTACAGAGCTCACAACTCTTCTCCATGCTTTTCTCTGCTACCAAGGTTTCTGGTTCCAGTGCACAACTCTGCACGTCAGGCTAAACTATACTCACTGTGACAGCCAGTCTTGATTCCCAATAAGTTCTGTATAGATTAATGAACACTGTCATCTTCACACAGAAGTAGGTCTCCAATCTTCTAAAATCTTTCGCTACTGCCAACATTATCTCTTCCAATGCTCCCAGAACAGGCTCCCTGTCCTCTGTATTCTTCTCCACTGCCTTGTGACCTGCAAGTCTGCTGTAGTCTTCTCCATTGCCTTGTGACCTAAAAATCCTCTGTATTCTTCTCCATTGGCTTGACATTCAACTCCACTGGAGTTAAATTCCTGGCGGAGGCATCAGAACTGGAGGTTTCATATTAAGCAGCCCTTGTGGGAGCCACTTGTTACACACACAATTCACTGGGAATAACAAGCAAATTAACCACTCTTCTTTTGTTTGTTTACATGATTAGTTCAATGACGAGTCGGCAGATGGCAGCACCACAGAGACTCTAGCGCACAAATGCCCCAGAATTGAAGCTAAACACTGCAGTAAATGTATTCAGTGACTCTTCTCAATACATAACGGAAGTGGAACAATAGCTCATTGTTCATATGGATTTCTTTCTTTTATACAAAATGTATTAGGTTGAATAAAAATATAAACAGCCAATTCATATTTAATCAAGTAGAAAATTTACCATGAGAAAATTTAACTCATATTAATCTTAACATATTATATAAATACAAAATCTTCTAGTCACTTCTTACCAGATACATATGTAACTGTAATGGCCACAGTGCCCTCCTAACTTCTTCAATTGTTCACCCTTTTGGGGCACATTTGACACTACAAAACCTCGAAGATGTCGAGAGATTAAGAGGGTATTGTGGTTCTATCAATCTCACATTTTCATATAAAACAGCTTTTATAAATATATAAGTACAAAACACAAACATAACATTACTTGGTTTACCTTGAAAAGATTGTATAGAGGTTACATGCATGTATTTATGTGTGTGTGCATGTAAGTATGAAATTGCTTGTCATACCTGGGCAGGTGTGTACTTGTGTGTGTGTGAGTATGTCTGTGTCAGAGATTTGATTAAGTAAGACAGGTGGAAGAAGGCCTCGTAGTAAAAGATATTTATGGCAGATGTTTATCAATATTTGTCATGAAAATGTTGTCAAGAAAAACTCTTGAGAATATATGCCTACATTATACAGGCTCAGTTGCTGTGGGTCACTGGAAGGCTTTCCAGTCACAGAACCTCACAATAAATTAGGCCTAACTAGAAATTTGCAGGATTTTTGATGTCCCCCATGAAGAGGACATTGTTTGTCAGCCTGTCGTAGATCATGAAGACGAAAGGCCTGTCGCAGTGGAACTGGACAATTTGTGGAGGATGCCCAACAGATGTTGTGGTGAAACCAATGACAGCTGTGACTGCTGCAGCCTCTGTTCCTTCTTCGTTGACGTCAACATAAGCTTTGTGGATGATGTCTGACACCGCCAACTTATCTTTAGAGCTGAACTGGCTCATGTCAGCCCGATTTCCGTCGAATAAGTCCACAATGCCCATCTTTTTCAATGCCTTAGGTGGAAGAATAAATATTATTATAATTACTTTTTATATCTTGAGTAAGAACTTGATATTCTCTATCATGAAAATATGCCATATCACCCTTCTTGCTCTGCCTCATTGATTAGGGTACAAGAAACAAGAGGTTTCATTGCATAAGCAACTACCTTGATTCATTACATACGAACTACCCTAGTTATGACCTCAGCCAATGTTTCTTAACTTCACTGAGCAATGAACCTGTGGTTTCCATCAAGGATTAACCAGACCCATTGTAAGTCCACTTTAATGACTGAAAATCCAAAAAACAAAGTAATTAAATAAGGACTGACCAGAGCAACAATGTTGTGACCAAGTCATACTCACTTCCACCAACTCATCAGCCAGCCCTGCGCGGAATTTAAACTTGGGAAGTTGAACATCCACGCGGCGAGAATGCAGCTTTGCAGGGCTGATGGCTTCTCTGAGAGCAGTGCTGCTGAGTCCCTTGACCACACTGGCGAGAGAGCTTCCTCCAGTCCCGTTAGCATTAGGCAGAAGAAGGATCATGGAGAGGTTGCTCCCAGCGTAGGGCAGCTCTAGCACGCGTGCGCCGAGTTCTCGTGATTCCCCTGTTTAAGTAGAGTCATTTTTGCATTCATTCTTTCACTTAAAAGATGCATTTAGCTTTTGCTCTTTTCACATAATAACGACAAAGTAAACAATAGTCCCAAAATAAACCTTGATAAAAGAATACACTAAAAAAGTCAAGTCCTGTGTTGTTTGCAAAGTTTGTGAACCTTGTCTACAAAATCAGCTGGTTGGGTGATTAAGAATAAAAATTTCTCTGTGGCAGGACAGGCCATTGCATATATTCTGAAAAATCCCTCCTCTTCTCAAACAGCCCCCTACTTCAGTTTTCCCTAACTCTTACAACCTTTTCTACTTCAGTTTGGACTATCATCTCTTTTTGTTTCCATCAAGCCAGGTAGACTGTTCCATAGGCCTTCACTTAGAGGGATAAACCCAAGAATTATCAGTGTCTACAATGTGCTTTACCTTTCATGCCATTTACAAACAAATCCTTCATTGCACAGTGACTCTGTAGTCTGGTTAAAGAACTAAACAACAATAATAATGATAAATTGTACTCAAGACTTACCGTACTTGAAATTCGAAACCTGGCTCATCATGTCGACTGAAATTTTATTGCTTGGAGTAACAAAGAAGTCCTTCTTCTGGGTATTTGACTTTTTGAACTCTTCTTTCCAGAAGCCCTTGAAGTAGACAGCGTTGATGAGGACCATGCTGGCCGAGCGGACTATTTCTTCTGTTACGATGCTGCTGATGAGGCCTCGCGTCGTCTTGTTGACGAAGGCGTTCATGGCTCCGGCTGCATTCTTGGCCTGAGAAAGGTTGGGTAGACTTTTACACTGGTTTCTTGGACCTCATTTTGGCACACTGTTACTCACACCAACAGATTTATAAGTAGGCTCTTGTAATTGCTGATGTCATGTATTCATATCAGCCTCACTCATTAACACTTTTGACTTGCTTTGGGACTTATTCTGATCACTTCTCCCTCATATCAAACATTTCTACAAGCAAGGTGTAGGGTGCAATCCCCAAAAATCAATACTGGCCACATACATTTAAAATCTATATACATTGTCAACAATAGTTGGCCCGGTAGTTTTAAGCAACTGGTTTTTGTAGACCCTCACAGCAATTTCATACTCACATCATAGAAATTAAGGACACGTAGCTCATCTGGGAACACGGTCTGGACACAAGGCAGCAAAGCGAAAGATTCGTTGAAGTAGGCTCTGTTGGCCACATCAAGACTTATGTTGGCGTTGTTCTGTTGCTTGTATCTGAAAAGGAATACAATACTAGAGACAATGCATATACAAAAAGAAAGATCTAGATAGATAGAACTAAAACTTTATCACATTTCATAGCTGTTTATCTTAAATTCATTTCCTTGCTGTACTCACAAAATCTCCAGCCCTTTTGACAGTCGATGTGCAGAAGGCTTGTCTTTCAAGCGCAGTCCCTCCTCCAGCTGTGCCTGGGTATTGCCTGCTGCCCCAAAGTACACCATGACCAGGGCTGCCCAGATGCTGTAGGGGGAGAAGAAGAAGTTCTCTGAAGGCTTCTGCAGGGTCAGTTGTTTGTAGAGACTGAGTCCAAAGTCTGCAACGCCAGAGAGATCTGCGTTTTTGTCCAACGGAGGAATGTTGGCATCAGGCGTGAAGCACTGGAGGTGGGCACCTCCTATGCCCAGGAGGAGAATCGCTGATTTGAGCCAGATCATGCTGCTGGGTCTGCAATGAGAGGGTATTCAGTACTTGTCATCAATTTTCATGTGAATGAATATCAACACCACTACATTAAACACTGCTAAGTATTGAGTTATAAACTAGGACAATTATTATCCTTGTCGAATTCTAAGATCACTTTGATTTTATTGATTTGATTTTTTAAATCAATAGAACACCCATTCTTTATATACAACAGAAATATAAATATAAAAAAAATGGCAATTGCTGAAATTCACAAATATTTTCCCATTATTTAGTATAACATGAATGATAAATGTTCATGCAATTGTTCATAATTTAGAGCAGAATAAGAACATGGCAACTCTACTCTATCTCATCACTTGGCAATTTTAATTAAAATTAATAAGTAATCATTCACTGCTTTTAATAATTACCTTCATGATTTCTTTCCAATCCAAACACACTTCTGTTTCACGGAAAATTGCCTGGACATTGAAATATAAGAAGCATGAACAAGATAAAGAAAAAATAATAACAATAATGAGAATAAAGTAACCTGTATCCGTGTCTTACGTTCCAAAGAGCACCAGAAAAGGAATTTTTCTACCGTTAAGTTCAAGATGATACTTGCCTTTAGATATTGCAGGAACTGAAGGGGTACAGAAGAGGTCCAGTTGTGCTTGCTGCAGGCAAACACAGCCTAAAATCGCGGGGCAGTGATTGTGGACGCTCCAGAAAGCCCTTGTTTTATATACACCACGTTCGGCATACATGCCGGATGCGCGATGATTTCGCAACCGGGAGAGTTGCTCTCCCCTGTCACGTACCACATTTCTAAACAGATCGACATTTTTCACTCACGTTTCCGTTCGACTATACACGGCCGCAGTAAACCCTTAACATTGGAATGACGTTCATTAAACGCACATGCACACACACAGAATATCTGTCATTGCTTCGAAATAGGACGATAACAATGGAAAAATAAAACTTTTAAGAACTACGTGGCAACTCTAAACAACCTGATCTTCTTCTCCTTCTTTCCAAAATGATTCGTGGTTTCCATATTGTCTCGTCGGTC